>NW_026696959.1:0-80131 GCF_030435755.1 Ochotona princeps | reverse complement strand
CCCTTTGAGTGCATTATCTAGGAATGAACCTGGTAGAGCATCCCACACAAACGAATGCTCCACATGCGGGTTTCACATGCCACCAACCCCACATCACAGGCAACTTCAGCGCCACAGCCGTTTTCAGATAGCTCTCAATGCAAAGGCTCTAGACGCAAATATTGGTGTGTGAGAGCTAATTCAATCAAGGAAACACTGCATGTTGGTGAAGGGCATATTGAAGAAGGATCAGCCCGAGTGGTTCTTGTGGGAGAACAACTCCATTTGGCTCACTAACTTCACACACCATCAGGCTTCCAAGCAGCTCTCAAGGAAACTCAGTTTTCACACTCTATGCTTAGTGCCCTTTGAGTACCTAGAACTGAAATGAAGCTTGGTGAGCATCCCACACAAATGAATGCTCCACATGCGGGTTTCACATGCCACCAACTCCACATTCACAGGCAACTTCAGCGCCACAGCCGTTTTCAGATAGCCCTCAATGCAAAGGCTCTAGACGCAAATATTGGTGTGAGAGCTAATTCAATCAAGGAAACACTGCATGTTGGTGAAGGGCATATTGAAGAAGGATCAGCCGAGTGGTTCTTGTGGGAGAACAACTCCATTTGGCTCACTAACTTCACACACCATCAGGCTTCCAAGCAGCTCTCAAGGAAACTCAGTTTTCACACTCTATGCTTAGTGCCCTTTGAGTACCTAGAACTGAAATGAAGCTTGGTGAGCATCCCACACAAATGAATGCTCCACATGCGGGTTTCACATGCCACCAACTCCACATTCACAGGCAACTTCAGCGCCACAGCCGTTTTCAGATAGCCCTCAATGCAAAGGCTCTAGACGCAAATATTGGTGTGAGAGCTAATTCAATCAAGGAAACACTGCATGTTGGTGAAGGGCATATTGAAGAAGGATCAGCCGAGTGGTTCTTGTGGGAGAACAACTCCATTTGGCTCACTAACTTCACACACCATCAGGCTTCCAAGCAGCTCTCAAGGAAACTCAGTTTTCACACTCTATGCTTAGTGCCCTTTGAGTGCATTATCTAGGAATGAACCTGGTAGAGCATCCCACACAAACGAATGCTCCACATGCGGGTTTCACATGCCACCAACTCCACTTTCTCAGGCAACTTCAGCGCCACAGCCGTTTTCAGATAGCCCTCAATGCAAAGGCTCTAGACGCAAATATTGGTGTGAGAGCTAATTCAATCAAGGAAACACTGCATGTTGGTGAAGGGCATATTGAAGAAGGATCAGCCGAGTGGTTCTTGTGGAGAACAACTCCATTGGCTCACTAACTTCACACACCATCAGGCTTCCAAGCAGCTCTCAAGGAAACTCAGTTTTCACACTCTATGCTTAGTGCCCTTTGAGTACCTAGGACTGAAATGAAGCTTGGTGAGCATCCCACACAAACGAATGCTCCACATGCGGTTTCACATGCCACCAACTCCACATTCACAGGCAACTTCAGCGCCACAGCTGTTTTCAGATAGCCCTCAATGCAAAGGCTCTAGACGCAAATATTGGTGTGAGAGCTAATTCAATCAAGGAAACACTGCATGTTGGTGAAGGACATATTGAAGAAGGATCAGCCGAGTGGTTCTTGTGGGAGAACAACTCCATTTGGCTCACTAACTTCACACACCATCAGGCTTCCAAGCAGCTCTCAAGGAAACTCAGTTTTCACACTCTATGCTTAGTGCCCTTTGAGTGCATTATCTAGGAATGAACCTGGTAGAGCATCCCACACAAACGAATGCTCCACATGCGGGTTTCACATGCCACCAACTCCACATTCACAGGCAACTTCAGCGCCACAGCCGTTTTCAGATAGCCCTCAATGCAAAGGCTCTAGACGCAAATATTGGTGTGAGAGCTAATTCAATCAAGGAAACACTGCATGTTGGTGAAGGGCATATTGAAGAAGGATCAGCCGAGTGGTTCTTGTGGGAGAACAACTCCATTTGGCTCACTAACTTCACACACCATCAGGCTTCCAAGCAGCTCTCAAGGAAACTCAGTTTTCACACTCTATGCTTAGTGCCCTTTGAGTGCATTATCTAGGAATGAACCTGGTAGAGCATCCCACACAAACGAATGCTCCACATGCGGGTTTCACATGCCACCAACTCCACTTTCTCAGGCAACTTCAGCGCCACAGCCGTTTTCAGATAGCCCTCAATGCAAAGGCTCTAGATGCAAATATTGGTGTGAGAGCTAATTCAATCAAGGAAACACTGCATGTTGGTGAAGGGCATATTGAAGAAGGATCAGCCGAGTGGTTCTTGTGGGAGAACAACTCCATTTGGCTCACTAACTTCACACACCATCAGGCTTCCAAGCAGCTCTCAAGGAAACTCAGTTTTCACACTCTATGCTTAGTGCCCTTTGAGTACCTAGGACTGAAATGAAGCTTGGTGAGCATCCACACACAAATGAATGCTCCACATGCGGGTTTCACATGCCACCAACTCCACATTCACAGGCAACTTCAGCGCCACAGCCGTTTTCAGATAGCCCTCAATGCAAAGGCTCTAGACGCAAATATTGGTGTGAGAGCTAATTCAATCAAGGAAACACTGCATGTTGGTGAAGGGCATATTGAAGAAGGATCAGCCGAGTGGTTCTTGTGGGAGAACAACTCCATTTGGCTCACTAACTTCACACACCATCAGGCTTCCAAGCAGCTCTCAAGGAAACTCAGTTTTCACACTCTATGCTTAGTGCCCTTTGAGTGCATTATCTAGGAATGAACCTGGTAGAGCATCCCACACAAACGAATGCTCCACATGCGGGTTTCACATGCCACCAACTCCACTTTCTCAGGCAACTTCAGCGCCACAGCCGTTTTCAGATAGCCCTCAATGCAAAGGCTCTAGATGCAAATATTGGTGTGAGAGCTAATTCAATCAAGGAATCACTGCATGTTGGTGAAGGGCATATTGAAGAAGGATCAGCCGAATGGTTCTTGTGGGAGAACAACTCCATTTGCTCACTAACTTCACACACATCAGGCTTCCAAGCAGCTCTCAAGGAAACTCAGGTTTCACACTCTATGCTTAGTGCCCTTTGAGTGCATTATCTAGGAATGAACCTGGTAGAGCATCCCACACAAACGAATGCTCCACATGCGGGTTTCACATGCCACCAACTCCACTTTCTCAGGCAACTTCAGCGCCACAGCCGTTTTCAGATAGCCCTCAATGCAAAGGCTCTAGATGCAAATATTGGTGTGAGAGCTAATTCAATCAAGGAAACACTGCATGTTGGTGAAGGGCATATTGAAGAAGGATCAGCCGAGTGGTTCTTGTGGGAGAAGAACTCCATTTGGCTCACTAACTTCACACACCATCAGGCTTCCAAGCAGCTCTCAAGGAAACTCAGTTTTCACACTCTATGCTTAGTGCCCTTTGAGTGCATTATCTAGGAATGAACCTGGTAGAGCATCCCACACAAACGAATGCTCCACATGCGGGTTTCACATGCCACCAACTCCACATTGACAGGCAACTTCAGCGCCACAGCCATTTTCAGATAGCCCTCAATGCAAAGGCTCTAGACGCAAATATTGGTGTGAGAGCTAATTCAATCAAGGAAACACTGCATGTTGGTGAAGGGCATATTGAAGAAGGATCAGCCGAGTGGTTCTTGTGGGAGAACAACTCCATTTGGCTCACTAACTTCACACACCATCAGGCTTCCAAGCAGCTCTCAAGGAAACTCAGTTTTCACACTCTATGCTTAATGCCCTTTGAGTGCATTATCTAGGAATGAACCTGGTAGAGCATCCCACACAAACGAATGCTCCACATGCGGGTTTCACATGCCACCAACCCCACATTCACAGGCAACTTCAGCGCCACAGCCGTTTTCAGATAGCTCTCAATGCAAAGGCTCTAGACGCAAATATTGGTGTGAGAGCTAATTCAATCAAGGAAACACTGCATGTTGGTGAAGGGCATATTGAAGAAGGATCAGCCGAGTGGTTCTTGTGGGAGAACAACTCCATTTGGCTCACTAACTTCACACACCATCAGGCTTCCAAGCAGCTCTCAAGGAAACTCAGTTTTCACACTCTATGCTTAGTGCCCTTTGAGTACCTAGAACTGAAATGAAGCTTGGTGAGCATCCCACACAAATGAATGCTCCACATGCGGGTTTCACATGCCACCAACTCCACATTGACAGGCAACTTCAGCGCCACAGCCGTTTTCAGATAGCCCTCAATGCAAAGGCTCTAGACGCAAATATTGGTGTGAGAGCTAATTCAATCAAGGAAACACTGCATGTTGGTGAAGGGCATATTGAAGAAGGATCAGCCGAGTGGTTCTTGTCGGAGAACAACTCCATTTGGCTCACTAACTTCACACACCATCAGGCTTCCAAGCAGCTCTCAAGGAAACTCAGTTTTCACACTCTATGCTTAGTGCCCTTTGAGTACCTAGAACTGAAATGAAGCTTGGTGAGCATCCCACACAAATGAATGCTCCACATGCGGGTTTCACATGCCACCAACTCCACATTGACAGGCAACTTCAGCGCCACAGCCGTTTTCAGATAGCCCTCAATGCAAAGGCTCTAGACGCAAATATTGGTGTGAGAGCTAATTCAATCAAGGAAACACTGCATGTTGGTGAAGGGCATATTGAAGAAGGATCAGCCGAGTGGTTCTTGTGGGAGAACAACTCCATTTGGCTCACTAACTTCACACACCATCAGGCTTCCAAGCAGCTCTCAAGGAAACTCAGTTTTCACACTCTATGCTTAGTGCCCTTTGAGTGCATTATCTAGGAATGAACCTGGTAGAGCATCCCACACAAACGAATGCTCCACATGCGGGTTTCACATGCCACCAACTCCACTTTCTCAGGCAACTTCAGCGCCACAGCCATTTTCAGATAGCCCTCAATGCAAAGTCTCTAGATGCAAATATTGGTGTGAGAGCTAATTCAATCAAGGAAACACTGCATGTTGGTGAAGGGCATATTGAAGAAGGATCAGCCGAGTGGTTCTTGTGGGAGAACAACTCCATTTGGCTCACTAACTTCACACACATCAGGCTTCCAAGCAGCTCTCAAGGAAACTCAGTTTTCACACTCTAGGCTTAGTGCCCTTTAAGTACCTAGGACTGAAATGAAGCTTGGTGAGCATCCCACACAAACGAATGCTCCACATGCGGGTTTCACATGCCACCAACTCCACATTCACAGGCAACTTCAGAGCCACAGCCATTTTCAGATAGCCCTCAATGCAAAGGCTCTAGATGCAAATATTGGTGTGAGAGCTAATTCAATCAAGGAAACACTGCATGTTGGTGAAGGGCATATTGAAGAAGGATCAGCCGAGTGGTTCTTGTGGGAGAACAACTCCATTTGGCTCACTAACTTCACACACCATCAGGCTTCCAAGCAGCTCTCAAGGAAACTCAGTTTTCACACTCTATGCTTAGTGCCCTTTGAGTGCATTATCTAGGAATGAACCTGGTAGAGCATCCCACACAAACGAATGCTCCACATGCGGGTTTCACATGCCACCAACTCCACTTTCTCAGGCAACTTCAGCGCCACAGCCGTTTTCAGATAGCCCTCAATGCAAAGGCTCTAGATGCAAATATTGGTGTGAGAGCTAATTCAATCAAGGAAACACTGCATGTTGGTGAAGGGCATATTGAAGAAGGATCAGCCGAGTGGTTCTTGTGGGAGAACAACTCCATTTGGCTCACTAACTTCACACACCATCAGGCTTCCAAGCAGCTCTCAAGGAAACTCAGTTTTCACACTCTATGCTTAGTGCCCTTTGAGTGCATTATCTAGGAATGAACCTGGTAGAGCATCCCACACAAACGAATGCTCCACATGCGGGTTTCACATGCCACCAACTCCACATTCTCAGGCAACTTCAGCGCCACAGCCGTTTTCAGATAGCCCTCAATGCAAAGGCTCTAGACGCAAATATTGGTGTGAGAGCTAATTCAATCAAGGAAACACTGCATGTTGGTGAAGGGCATATTGAAGAAGGATCAGCCGAGTGGTTCTTGTGGGAGAACAACTCCATTTGGCTCACTAACTTCACACACCATCAGGCTTCCAAGCAGCTCTCAAGGAAACTCAGTTTTCACACTCTATGCTTAATGCCCTTTGAGTACCTAGGACTGAAATGAAGCTTGGTGAGCATCCCACACAAACGAATGCTCCACATGCGGGTTTCACATGCCACCAACTCCACATTCACAGGCAACTTCAGCGCCACAGCCGTTTTCAGATAGCCCTCAATGCGAAGGGTCTAGACGCAAATATTGGTGTGAGAGCTAATTCAATCAAGGAAACACTGCATGTTGGTGAAGGGCATATTGAAGAAGGATCAGCCGAGTGGTTCTTGTGGGAGAACAACTCCATTTGGCTCACTAACTTCACACACCATCAGGCTTCCAAGCAGCTCTCAAGGAAACTCAGTTTTCACACTCTATGCTTAGTGCCCTTTGAGTACCTAGAACTGAAATGAAGCTTGGTGAGCATCCCACATAAATGAATGCTCCACATGCGGGTTTCACATGCCACCAACTCCACATTCACAGGCAACTTCAGCGCCACAGCCGTTTTCAGATAGCCCTCAATGCGAAGGGTCTAGACGCAAATATTGGTGTGAGAGCTAATTCAATCAAGGAAACACTGCATGTTGGTGAAGGGCATATTGAAGAAGGATCAGCCGAGTGGTTCTTGTGGGAGAACAACTCCATTTGGCTCACTAACTTCACACACCATCAGGCTTCCAAGCAGCTCTCAAGGAAACTCAGTTTTCACACTCTATGCTTAGTGCCCTTTGAGTGCATTATCTAGGAATGAACCTGGTAGAGCATCCCACACAAACGAATGCTCCACATGCGGGTTTCACATGCCACCAACTCCACTTTCTCAGGCAACTTCAGCGCCACAGCCATTTTCAGATAGCCCTCAATGCAAAGGCTCTAGATGCAAATATTGGTGTGAGAGCTAATTCAATCAAGGAAACACTGCATGTTGGTGAAGGGCATATTGAAGAAGGATCAGCCGAGTGGTTCTTGTGGGAGAACAACTCCATTTGGCTCACTAACTTCACACACCATCACGCTTCCAAGCAGCTCTCAAGGAAACTCAGTTTTCACACTCTATGCTTAGTGCCCTTTGAGTACCTAGGACTGAAATGAAGCTTGGTGAGCATCCCACACAAACGAATGCTCCACATGCGGGTTTCACATGCCACCAACTCCACATTCAAAGAGAACTTCAGAGCCACAGCTGTTTTCAGATAGCCCTCAATGCAAAGGCTCTAGATGCAAATATTGGTGTGAGAGCTAATTCAATCAAGGAAACACTGCATGTTGGTGAAGGGCATATTGAAGAAGGATCAGCCGAGTGGTTCTTGTGGGAGAACAACTCCATTTGGCTCACTAACTTCACACACCATCAGGCTTCCAAGCAGCTCTCAAGGAAACTCAGTTTTCACACTCTATGCTTAGTGCCCTTTGAGTGCATTATCTAGGAATGAACCTGGTAGAGCATCCCACACAAACGAATGCTCCACATGCGGGTTTCACATGCCACCAACTCCACTTTCTCAGGCAACTTCAGCGCCACAGCCGTTTTCAGATAGCCCTCAATGCAAAGGCTCTAGATGCAAATATTGGTGTGAGAGCTAATTCAATCAAGGAAACACTGCATGTTGGTGAAGGGCATATTGAAGAAGGATCAGCCAAGTGGTTCTTGTGGGAGAACAACTCCATTTGGCTCACTAACTTCACACACCATCAGGCTTCCAAGCAGCTCTCAAGGAAACTCAGTTTTCACACTCTATGCTTAGTGCCCTTTGAGTACCTAGGACTGAAATGAAGCTTGGTGAGCATCCCACACAAATGAATGCTCCACATGCGGGTTTCACATGCCACCAACTCCACATTCACAGGCAACTTCAGCGCCACAGCCGTTTTCAGATAGCCCTCAATGCAAAGGCTCTAGATGCAAATATTGGTGTGAGAGCTAATTCAATCAAGGAAACACTGCATGTTGGTGAAGGGCATATTGAAGAAGGATCAGCCGAGTGGTTCTTGTGGGAGAACAACTCCATTTGGCTCACTAACTTCACACACCATCAGGCTTCCAAGCAGCTCTCAAGGAGACTCAGTTTTCACACTCTATGCTTAGTGCCTTTTGAGTGCATTATCTAGGAATGAACCTGGTAGAGCATCCCACACAAACGAATGCTCCACATGCGGGTTTCACATGCCACCAACTCCACATTCACAGGCAACTTCAGCGCCACAGCCGTTTTCAGATAGCCCTCAATGCAAAGGCTCTAGACGCAAATATTGGTGTGAGAGCTAATTCAATCAAGGAAACACTGCATGTTGGTGAAGGGCATATTGAAGAAGGATCAGCCGAGTGGTTCTTGTGGGAGAACAACTCCATTTGGCTCACTAACTTCACACACCATCAGGCTTCCAAGCAGCTCTCAAGGAAACTCAGTTTTCACACTCTATGCTTAATGCCCTTTGAGTACCTAGGACTGAAATGAAGCTTGGTGAGCATCCCACACAAACGAATGCTCCACATGCGGGGTTTCACATACCACCAACTCAACATTCACAGGCAACTTCAGCGCCACAGCCGTTTTCAGATAGCCCTCAATGCAAAGGCTCTAGACGCAAATATTGGTGTGAGAACTAATTCAATCAAGGAAACACTGCATGTTGGTGAAGGGCATATTGAAGAAGGATCAGCCGAGTGGTTCTTGTGGGAGAACAACTCCATTTGGCTCACTAACTTCACACACCATCAGGCTTCCAAGCAGCTCTCAAGGAAACTCAGTTTTCACACACTATGCTTAGTGCCTTTTGATTGCTTTGAAATGCAAGGCTCTTACATCAACTTCGGCTTTAAATACATGTTAGCTATAGGGACGCAAAACAACATGTGGATGTGGCTTTTACTCAACATGAAAGGGCGCATGTTTCTTGAGTGAGACCAACTCCACTCAAGTCGCTAACCTCACACACTTACACCATTAGACCCGTTTCGCACGAAAACCCTTTTGGTCACACTGTGCATATTTGTCATAAAACGCACTGTTTTGAAATTGAGCTTTATGAGAATTCCACACAAAGCAAAGCTGTAACTGCTCCATTGAAATGCAATGAACTCCACGTTCAGAGATACCTTCATCGCCAAGGCAATTTTCAGCTAGCCTTCAAATGCAAGGCTCTGGCATCAGCTCCAGCACCAAGTACATGTTAGCTATAGGGACACAACACAGCATGTGGATGAGGCTTTTACTCAAGACGAAAGGGCACAATGTTTCTTGTGTGAGACCAACTCCACTCAAGTCGCTAACCTCACACACTTACACCATTAGACCCGTTTCGCACGAAAACCCTTTTGGTCGCAGACTCGCAAGATGGCCGACATAGGAGGAAGACTGTGAGAGAGCTCACAGACAGAGAGGGCTAGAACGCAACAAAAGCGTAAGTGGAGCAGCATAGAACTACAGGGAGAAGAACGTGAAGTTCCCTGGACAGTGTGGAGCCAAAAAAATCCACACAACTCGGAAGAGCAACCAGGGAAAAACAAAGCAAAGGACAGGGAAGACGACTTTCCGCTCCTGACCTGCTGAGTCACCTCTGAGTGCAGACGCTGAAAGCCGCCGAACCCACCCAAAGACCGACCTGAAGACGCTGTGGCCGTGAGGACCGGAGGTGATTGGGACCCGCTGGCATCTGCTCACCCTGGTCACCAGGACTCGCCAGGACCTGCCCCGCTGCGGACACCAGGACCCTGAATCATCGGGACCCGCCGGCATCTGCCCACCCTGGTCGCCAACCCCCGGGACCTGCACCAGCCGCAGCCTCCAGGCTCCATCGAGACCCGCGGAGACCAGCAACGGACGCAGCAGTCGGGAGACGCACTGGCGGCCAGGATTCCCACCAGAGGAAGAGGCAGACTGCAAGAACCTGAGGTTTGAGTGAGTTGGGTGGGGACAGTGGTGGGTTGGAGGCTTCGGGAGTTGGCCCCCCAGGGGCACGGACAGAGCCTGAACACAATTGGTCTCCCCGCCCCTCCCCCCCCCAGGCTCCAGCCTCTAGAGACACAGGGCGAGTGCCTTGAGACTGCCAAAACTGTGTCTGGGAGAAAGGCAAAAGGCACACTGGATACTCCCCTGTGCCTTTGCGGTGTGGCACTCAGCTGGGCGGTGCTATCCCACAGGAACCCAAGCACGCCTCTGGGCTGGGCAGTTCCCTGCTAGCGCAGGGGCGGTCGGTCCCCTGCAAGTGCTGGGGTGGGCGGACCTGCACAAGAGGCGTTTCCAGAGAGCACCTGGAACACGCCCTATAGTCCCTTGCTCCGAGCCCTGTGATCCAGTAAACAGGGTGCGCGCACAGAGAGTGCCTTCACTCCCCCACGCCCTGTGGTAGCATACCTGTAGGGGACGAGCTGAGAGTGCGCTTTGAATCTTCTGGGCCCTGGAAGAGGCGCCCTGAGGTCCAGTGTTCTGGAGACGCACCAAAAGTGCCTTGAAAATTCCCACACCCTGCTACTCCACGCCTGCAGACTCCGATCTCTACAGGATAGTGCTTGGAGACCCCTCAGCACACTGGTGCCTAGGTCTCTCAAAAAAGAAACACTAACACAATGGGAAGAAATACCAGAAAAGGTAATGATCCAGATGAGAGTGCCAACACCCTACCAATAAAGGATCGAAAGCCAATGTCTATTTCGGAGATGCGAGATGAAGACATAGAAGATCTACCAGACAAGGAATTCAAAAAAATAATGTTAAAATATGTCAGAGACAATGAGAAGAATTGGGAGGACTTCAAGGAATTCAAGAACCACATAGCCTCAGAAATGCAACAAATGAAAAGTAAAATCCTTGACTTAGAGCACAAAATTGAGAGCCTAACCAACAGAACAAATACAGCAGAAGAGAGGATCTCTGAAACGGAAGACACACAAAACGAACACACCCAGTTCATGAAACAGCTGGAGACAAGTCTGAACAAAGCCAATAAGACCATACAAGAAATGAAAGACAACCTCAGAAAATCAAATATTAGGATTATTGGCCTTCCTGAAGGAGCGGAAAAAGAATCAGGAATGCAAATGGTGCTCGACGAAATTATACAGGAAAACTTTCAAAACACTTGGAACATGAATCCAGCTCAAATCCAGGACCGTCAGAGGACTCCCAGCAGATATGACCCAAAGCGATCTTCACCCAGACATATGGTGCTCAAGTTCCACTCCAACGAAGACAAAGAAAGAATCCTGAGACAAGTACGAAGCAGAGAAAAAATCACATACCGGGGAAAACCAATCAGGATCACGGCTGACTTTTCTGAAGAGACCTTACAAGCAAGAAGAGAATGGACAAAGATCTTCCAAATCCTGAATCAGAACAACTGTCAACCAAGACTATTGTACCCAGCAAAGATCTCATTCGTATTTGAGAACGAAATCAAATACTTCCACAGCAAAGAGAAATTAGAAGAATATGCCAGCACAAAACCAGCTCTACAAAATCTCCTTAGAAATGCACTAATTCCAGAAAAAAAGGAGGTGAATCATAAGCAAAGATGGCAAACAGGAAGGTCTCCCCACTAAAGTCCACACAAGGAAGGGCAATAACACAGATATCAACACCCACAAAAACAAGTATGGCAGGGCAAAATCACAACCTCTCAATTTTAACTCTCAACACAAATGGCCTGAACTCACCAATCAAAAGGCATAGATTAACAGAATGGATTATCAAACAGCACCCAACTATCTGTTGCCTACAAGAGACACATCTAACCAGAAGAGATTCAAAGAAGCTGAAAGTGAAAGGTTGGAAACAGATATTTCATGCCAATGGACGAGAAAAAAAGGCTGGGGTAGCTGTCTTAATTTCAGATGATGTGGACTTCAATCTGACACACATCAAAAAGGACGGGGAAGGACATTATATATTGGTGAAGGGACTGATCCACCAGGAAGTAATTACCATTGTGAACATATATGCACCAAATTCAAACGCACCTAGCTACGTGAAGCAATTACTCACGGACTTAAGGGGAGACATAGATATGCACACAATAATAGTGGGTGATCTTAACACCCCCACTAACAACTATAGACAGATCAACAAAACAAAAACTCAACAAAGAAACAACAGAACTCATACAAACAATAGAACAACTGGACTTGGTTGACATTTATAGAATTTTTTACCCTAAGGCCACAGATTATACATTTTTTTCAGCAGTGCATGGCACCTTCTCCAGGATCGACCACATGATAGGACACAAAGCAAACCTAAATAACTTCAAAAAGATAGGAATCATACCATGTACCCTCTCAGACCACCACGGAATGAAGCTGGAAATCAGCAATTCAAAATGCCCCAGGAAATACAGAAACTCTTGGAGGCTGAACAATATGCTCCTAAACGAACAATGGATCAGAGAAGAAATTAAAGATGAGATCAAAAAATTTATGGAAACCAATGAAAACTCTGACACAACATTCCAAAATTTGTGGGACACTGCCAAAGCAGTGCTACAGGGTAAACTCATCGCAATTGGAGCTCATGTCAAGGCCCAAGAGAGGCGCCAAATACAGGAACTAAACACACACCTCCAGGAACTGGAAAAACAACAGCAGAAGAGCCCCACACACAATAGGAAACAAGAAATCATCAAAACAAGGGAGGAAATCAACCAGATAGAAATAAAAAAAACCATACACAAAATCAATGAATCAAAAAGCTGGTTTTTTGAGAAGATAAACAAGATAGACACTCCACTGGCCCGACTGACAAAGAAAAAACAAGAGAAGGCAAGAATTAACAGCATCAAAGATGAAAAAGGCAACATAACAACAGACACCGCATCCATTAAGGCCATAATCAGAAATTACTACAAAGCACTGTACTCCAACAAATCAGAAGATCACCAAGAAATGGAAAAGTTCTTAGACTTCTACCACTTGCCAAAACTTAGCCCAGAGGCAACAAACGACCTGAACAAACCCATAACTGAAGTAGAGATTGAATCAGTGATTAAAGACCTCCCAACAAGGAAAAGCCCAGGCCCAGACGGCTTCACTCCAGAATTCTACAAAACATTCCGAACAGAGCTGACCCCAATCCTCTACAAACTCTTCAAAACAATAGAAAAAGAGGCAACCCTTCCAAACTCATTCTATGAAGCCAACATTACCTTAATCCCAAAACCAGACAGAGAACTAACAGAGAAGGAAAACTACAGACCTATCTCTTTGATGAACATTGATGCTAAGATTCTCAACAAAATCCTAGCCAACAGAATTCAAAAACACATCAGACAGATCATTCACCCAGATCAAGTAGGATTCATCCCTGGAATGCAGGGATGGTTCAACATTCGAAAATCTATAAATGTGATACACCACATCCAAAAACTGAAAAACAAGAATCACATGATAGTATCAATAGATGCGGAAAAAGCTTTCGACAAAATCCAACATCACTTCCTACTAAAAACCCTAACCAAGGTAGGCATAGATGGAAAAATCCACAACATAATTAAAGCAATATATGAAAAACCCAACGCCAGCATCATACTGAATGGAGAAAAGCTGGAACCCTTCCCACTGAGATCTGGAACAAGACAGGGATGTCCACTTTCTCCACTACTATTCAACATAGTCCTAGAGGTACTCGCTGAGGCCATAAGACAAGAAAAAGAAATCAGAGGAATCCAAATGGGAAACGAAGAAGTCAAGCTCTCACTATACGCAGATGATATGATTCTTTATGTAGAAGAGCCAAGAGACTCAATACAGAGACTGCTAGAACTTGTACGAGAGTTTGGTAGAGTGGCAGGGTACAAAATTAATGAACAAAAATCAACAGCCATAGTGTATGCGAACAGCCCCAAGATGGAAAAAGACTTAACCAGCAAGATACCATTCAAAATAACAGAGAAAAGTATGAAATATCTGGGAATAAATCTAACCAAAAATGTAGAAGACTTATTTGAAGAAAACTACAATCTGCTTAAAAAAGAAATTGAACAAGACCTCAAAAAATGGAGTAATATCCCATGCTCCTGGATAGGTAAAATCAATATCATTAAAATGTCTATACTGCCAAAAGCAATATATACATTCAACGCAATCCCAATCAAATTGCCCAAAATATTCTTCATGGAACTGGAAACAATGATCCAAAGGTTCATCTGGAAGCACAAAAAACCACGGATAGCTAGAACTATCCTGAAGAACAGGAAGTTAGCAGGGGGAATCACAGTTCCGGACCTCTGGACATACTATAGGGCAGTGGTTATCAAAACAGCGTGGTACTGGCACAAAGATAGAGAGGAAGATCAATGGAGCAGAATAGAAACGCCAGAAGGAAACCCACACAGATACAGCCAAATAATCTTTGACAAAAAGACAAACGACAACCCAGGCAAATGGGAAGGTCTGTTCAATAAATGCTGCTGGGACAACTGGTTGATAGCCTGCAGAAACAAAAAAATAGATCCACATCTCTCACCATACACTAAGATCAGATCTAAATGGATAACAGATCTAAACCTACATCCAGAAACCTTCAAACTTTTGGAAGAAAATGTTGGAAACACACTGGAACACTTAGGGGTAGGCCCTCACTTCCTAAAAAAGACTCCAGATGCAGTAGAAATCAAGACCAAAATAAACAATTGGGACCTCATCAAACTAAGAAGCTTCTGTACAGCTAGAGAAACAATCAACAAAGTAAAAAGGCAACCCACAGAATGGGAGAAGATCTTCGCACATGACATAGGTGATAGAGGGCTAATATCCAGAATATACAAAGAGCTACAAAACAACCAAAATGTCAAAACAAACAACCCACTCAAGAAATGGGCACGGGAAATGGGCAGACACTTCACAAAGGAACAAACCCAAATGGCAAATAAACATATGAAAAAATGCTCAAGTTCCCTGGCAAGAAGGGAAATCCAAACTAAAACATCAATGAGGTACCACCTAACGCCAGTAAGACTGGCCCACATGAATAAAAGCACCAACGACACTTGTTGGCGAGGTTGCGGGGAAAAGGGAACCCTACTCCACTGCTGGTGGGGCTGCAGGCTGGTACAGCCTCTATGGAAATCAGTATGGAGAATATTCAAACAACTCAAATTCAACATACCGTATGATCCAGCAATAGCACTCCTAGGATTATATCCAGAACACTTGTTCTATGAGAAACCAACATGTACTCCTATGTTCATAGCAGCACAATCAGTAATTGCAAAAACATGGAAACAACCAAAATGCCCATCAAAAGAGGATTGGATAAGAAAGCTATGGTTCATCTACTCCATGGAATACTACTCAGCTATTAAAAAAAACAAAATGCAGTTCTTTGTGGCCAAATGGGCCAAACTGGAAACCATCATGCTAAGGGAAATGAGCCAATCCCAAAAGGTTAAATACCACATGTTTGCCTTAATTTAAGATGATATGATGTTATGTATAACATGTTATGTTTTGAATGTTATATGTTGTGTATAAACTAAAATTGAAGTATAGGTGAGGTGGTCACAGAAGGTGGCTGGGAACCCGCATTTACTTTTAACATATTGGTTACTCATTACTATGTCAATTAATTCCATAATGATGTAAATTTTTGCTGATGGTATGTTGGAGCTTTCAATTGACTGGGATGATACTCTGCTGGCTCTGTCATCAGACCAGAGAGGGTATACCTAAGAAACCGTTGAACTTGACGGGACAATAAGATGCTGGACTCTATGTTTGGTATACGCTTGCAATGGGGAAATCTCAACTGAATTTGAGCTGTGGTTATGCAATAAGGTGGAGGAATCCACCATGGTGGGAGGGTTTGGGGAGGGGTGGGGAGAACCCAAGTATCTATGTAACTGTGTCACATAATACAATGTAATTACTGAAGTTAAATAATAAATAATTAAAAAAAAAAACCCTTTTGGTCAAACTGTGCATATTTGTCATAAAACGCACTGTTTTGAAATTGAGCTTTATGAGAATTCCAGACAAAGCAAAGCTGTAACTGCTCCATTGAAATGCAATGAACTCCACGTTCAGAGATACCTTCATCGCCAAGGCAATTATCAGCTAGCCTTGAAATGCAAGGCAATGGCATCAGCTCCAGCACTAAATACATGCAAGCTATACGGACAAAACACAGCATGTGGATGAGGCTTTATTCAACACAAAAGGGCACAATGTTTCTTGTGTGTGACCAACTCCACTCAGGTCACTAACCTCACACACCAGCACCATTACACCCGTTTCGCACGAAAAAACAGTTTCGTCACAGTGTGTGTAATGCTCATAGAACGCATTGCAGTGAAAACTGGTTTATTGCGTATACACCACAAAGCAAATCTGTAACTGCTCCATTGAAGTGCAACCAACTCCACGTTCAGAGAGCACTTCATCAGCAAGGCAATTTTCAGTTAGCTTTGAAATGGAAGGCTCTTACATCAACATCGGCTTTAAATACATGTTCGCTGTATGGAATAAACAGCATGTGGATGAGGCCTTTACTCAACATCAATGGGCAGAGAGTTTCTTGTGTGAGACCAACTCCACTCAGGTCACTAACCTCACACACCATCACCATTACACCCGTTTCGCACGAAAAAACAGTTTCGTGACAGTGTGTTTAATGGTCATAGAACGCATTGCAGTGAAAACCGGTTTATTGCGTATACACCACAAAGCAAAGCTGTAACTGCTCCATTGAAGTGCAACCAACTCCACGTTCAGAGAACACGTCATCACCAAGGCAATTTTCAGATAGCTTTGAAATGGAAGGCTCTTACATCAACTTCGGCTTTAAATACATGTTTGCTATACGGACTAAACAGCATGTGGATGAGGCCTTTACACAACATCAATGGGCAGAGAGTTTCTTGTGTGAGACCAACTCCACTCAGGTCACTAACCTCACACACCATCACCATTAGACCCGTTTCGCACGAAAACCCTGTTTTGTAACACTGAGCATATTTGTCATAAAACGCACTGTGTTGAAATGGAGCTTTATGAGAATTCCACACAAAGCAAAGCTGCAACTGCTCCATTGAAATGCAATGAACTCCACGTTCAGAGATACTTTCATCGCCAAGGCAATTTTCAGCTAGCCTTGAAATGCAAGGCTCTGGCATCAGCTCCAGCACCAAGTACATGTTAGCTATAGGGACACAACACAGCATGTGGATGAGGCTTTTACTCAACACGAAAGGGCACAAAGTTTCTTTTGTGAGACCAACTCCACTCAAGTCGCTAACCTCACACACCATCACCATTGGACCCGTTTCGCACGAAAACCCTTTTGGTCACACTGTGCATATTTGTCATAAAATGCACTGTTTTGAAATTGAGCTTTATGAGAATTCCAGACAAAGCAAAGCTGTAACTGCTAGATTGAAATGCAATGAACTCCACGTTCAGAGATACCTTCATCGCCAAGGCAATTTTCAGCTAGCCTTGAAAGGCAAGGCAATGGCATCAGCTCCAGCACTAAGTACATGCAAGCTATACGGACAAAACACAGCATGTGGATGAGGCTTTATTCAACACAAAAGGGCACAATGTTTCTTGTGTGTGACCAACTCCACTCAGGTCACTAACCTCACACACCATCACCATTACACCCGTTTCACACGAAAAAACAGTTTCATCACAGTGTGTGTAATGGTCATAGAACGCATTGCAGTGAAAACTGGTTTATTGCGTATACACCACAAAGCAAAGCTGTAACTGCTCCATTGAAGTGCAACCAACTCCACGTTCAGAGAGCACTTCATCAGCAAGGCAATGTTCAGTTAGCTTTGAAATGGAAGGCTCTTACATCAACTTCGGCTTTAAATACATGTTCGCTATACGGACTAAACAGCATGTGGATGAGGCTTTTACTCAACATCAATGGGCAGAGAGTTTCTTGTGTGAGACCAACTCCACTCAGGTCACTAACCTCACACACCATCACCATTAGACCCGTTTCGCACGAAAACCCTGTTTCATAACACTGAGCATATTTGGCATAAAACGCACTGTGTTGAAATTGAGCTTTATGAGAATTCCACACAAAGCAAAGCTGCAACTGCTCCATTGAAATGCAATGAACTCCACGTTCAGAGATACCTTCATCGCCAAGGCAATTTTCAGCTAGCCTTGAAATGCAAGGCTCTGGCATCAGCTCCAGCACCAAGCACATGTTAGCTATAGGGACACAACACGGCATGTGGATGAGGCTTTTACTCAAGACGTTAGGGCACAATGTTTCTTGTGTGAGACCAACTCCACTCAAGTCGCTAACCTCACACACCATCACCATTAGACCCGTTTCGCACGAAAACCCTGCTTTATAACTCTGTGCGTATTTGCCATAAAACGCACTGTTTTGAAATTGAGCTTTATGAGAATTCCACGCAAAGCAAAGCTGTAACTGCTCCATTGAAATGCAACGAACTCCACGTTCAGAGATACCTTCATCACCAAGGCAATTTTCAGCTAGCCTTGAAATGCAAGGCAATGGCATCAGCTCCAGCACTAAGTACATGCAAGCTATAGGGACACAGCACAGCATGTTGATGAGGCTTTTACTCAAGACGAAAGGGCACAATGTTTCTTGTGTGAGACCAACTCCACTCAAGTCGCTAACCTCACACACTTACACAATTAGACCCGTTTCACACGAAAACCCTCTTTGGTTACACTGTGCGTATTTGTCATAAAACGCACTGTGTTGAAATTGAGCTGTATGAGAATTCCACACAAAGGAAAGCTGTAACTGCTAGATTGAAATGCAATGAACTCCACGTTCAGAGATACCTTCATCGCCAAGGCAATTTTCAGCTAGCCTTGAAATGCAAGGCAATGACATCAGCTCCAGCACTAAATACATGCAAGCTATACGGACACAACACAGCATGTGGATGAGGCTTTATTCAACACAAAAGGGCACAATGTTTCTTGTGTGTGATCAACTCCACTCAGGTCACTAACCTCACACACCAGCACCATTACACCCGTTTCGCACGAAAAAACAGTTTCGTCACAGTGTGTGTAATGGTCATAGAACGCATTGCAGTGAAAACTGGTTTATTGCGTATACACCACAAAGCAAATCTGTAACTGCTCCATTGAAGTGCAACCAACTCCACGTTCAGAGAGCACTTCATCACGAAGGCAATTTTCAGTTAGCTTTGAAATGGAAGGCTCTTACATCAACTTCGGCTTTGAATACATGTTCGCTATACGGACTAAACAGCATGTGGATGAGGCTTTTACTCAACATCAATGGGCAGAGAGTTTCTTGTGTGAGACCAACTCCACTCAGGTCACTAACCTCACACACCATCACCATTAGACCCGTTTCGCACGAAAACCCTGTTTCATAACACTGAGCATATTTGCCATAAAACGTACTGTGTTGAAATTGAGCTTTATAAGAATTCCACACAAAGCAAAGCTGTAACTGCTCCATTGAAATGCAACGAACTCCATGTTCAGTCATACTTCCATCGCCAAGGCAATTTTCAGCTAGCCTTGAAATGCAAGGCTCTGGCATCAGCTCCAGCACCAAGTACATGTTAGCTATAGGGACACAGCACAGCATGTGGATGAGGCTGTTACTCAACACGAAAGGGCACAATGTTTTTTGTGTGAGACCAACTCCACTCAAGTCGCTAACCTCACACACCATCACCATTAGACCCGTTTCGCACGA
This sequence comes from Ochotona princeps, assembly GCF_030435755.1. Taxonomy (NCBI): domain Eukaryota; kingdom Metazoa; phylum Chordata; class Mammalia; order Lagomorpha; family Ochotonidae; genus Ochotona; species Ochotona princeps. The sequence continues at coordinate 60,368 of NW_026696959.1, read as the reverse complement.
AAACCCTTTTGGTCACACTGTGCATATTTGTCATAAAACGCACTGTTTTGAAATTGAGCTTTATGAGAATTCCACAAAATCAAAGTTGTAACTGCTCCATTGAAATGCAACGAACTCCACGTTCAGAGATACCTTCATCGCCAAGGCAATTTTCAGCTAGCCTTCAAATGCAAGACTCTGGCATCAGCTCCAGCACCAAGTACATGTTAGCTATAGGGACACAACACAGCATGTGGATGAGGCTTTTACTCAACACGAAAGGGCACAATGTTTCTTGTGTGAGACCAACTCCACTCACGACACTAATCTCACACACCATCACCATTAGACCCGTTTCGCACGAAAACCCTGCTTTGTAACTCTGTGCGTATTTGCCATAAAACGCACTGTGTGAAAATTGAGCTTTATACGATTCCAGACAAAGCAAAGCTGTAACTGCTCCATTGAAATGCAACGAACTCCACGTTCAGAGATACCTTCATCGCCAAGGCAATTTTCAGCTAGCCTTGAAATGCAAGGAAATGGCATCAGTTCCAGCACCAAGTACATGCAAGCTATACGGACACAACACAGCATGTGGATGAGGCTTTTACTCAACACGAAAGGGCACAATGTTTCTTGTGTGAGACCAACTCCACTCAGGTCACTAATCTCACACACCTGCACCATTAGACCCGTTTCACACGAAAACCCTTTTGGTCACACTGTGCATATTTGTCATAAAACGCACTGTGTTGAAATGGAGCTTTATGAGAATTCCAGACAAAGCAAAGCTGTAACTGCTCCATTGAAATGCAACGAACTCCACGTTCAGAGATACTTCCGTCGCCAAGGCAATTTTCAGCTAGCCTTGAAATGCAGGTCTCTTCCTTCAACTTCAGCTTTAAATACATGGTAGCTATACGGACACAACACAGCATCTGGATGAGGCTTTTACTCAACACGAAAGGGCACAATGTTTCTTGTGTGAGACCAACTCCACTCAAGTCGCTAACCTCACACACTTACACCATTAGACCCATTTCGCACGAGAACCCTGTTTGTTCACACTGTGCGTATTTGTCATAAAACACAATGTGTTGAAATTGAGCTTTATGAGAACTCCAGACAAAGCAAAGCTGTAACTGCTCCATTGAAATGCAACGAACTCCACGTTCAGAGATACCTTCATCGCCAAGGCAATTTTCAGCTAGCCTTGAAATGCAAGGCTCTGGCATCAGCTCCAGCACCAAGTACATGTTAGCTATAGGGACACACACAGCATGTGGATGAGGCTTTTACTCAACACAAAAGGGCACAATGTTTCTTGTGTGAGACCAACTCCACTCAAGTCGCTACCCTCACACACTTACATCATTAGACCCGTTTCGCACGAAAACCATTTTGGTCACACTGTGCATATTTGTCATAAAACGCACTGTGTTGAAATTGAGCTTTATGAGAATTCCACACAAAGCAAAGCTGTAACTGCTAGATTGAAATGCAATGAACTCCACGTTCAGAGTTACCTTCATCGCCAAGGCAATTTTCAGCTAGCCTTAAAATGCAAGACAATGGCATCAGCTCCAGCACTAAGTACATGCAAGCTATAGGGACACAGCACAGCATGTGGATGTAGCTTTTCTTCAACACGAAAGGGCACAATGTTTCTTGTGTGAGACCAACTCCACTCAAGTCGCTAACCTCACACACCATCACCATTAGACCCGTTTCGCACGAAAACCCTGCTTTGTAACTCTGTGCGTATTTGCCATAAAACGCATTGTGTGAAAATTGAGCCTTACACGATTCCAGACAAAGCAAAGCAGTAACTGCTCCATTGAAATGCAATGAACTCCACGTTCAGAGATACCTTCATCGCCAAGGCAATTTTCAGCTATCCTTGAAATGCAAGGCTCTGGCATCAGCTCCAGCACCAAGTACATGCAAGCTATACGGACACAACACAGCATGTGGATGACGCTTTTACTCAACATCAATGGGCAGAGAGTTTCTTGTGTGAGACCAACTCCACTCAGGTCACTAATCTCACACACCTACACCATTAGACCCGTTTCGCACGAAAACCCTGTTTGGTCACACTGTGCATATTTGTCATAAAACGCACTGTGTTGAAATAGAGCTTTACGAGAATTCCACAAAAAGCAAAGCTGCAACTGCTCCATTGAAATGCAACGAACTCCATGTTCAGAGATACTTTCATCGCCAAGGCAATTTTCAGCTAGCCTTGAAATGCAAGGCTCTGGCATCAGCTCCAGCACCAAGTACATGTTAGCTATAGGGACACAGCACAGCATGTGGATGAGGCTGTTACTCAACACGAAAGGCACAAAGTTTCTTGTGTGAGACCAACTCCACTCAAGTCACTAAACTCACACACTTACACCATTAGACCCGTTTCGCACGAAAACCCTGCTTTGTAACTCTGTGCGTATTTGGCATAAAACGCACCTTGTTGAAATTGAGCTTTATGAGAATTCCACACAAAGCAAAGCTGTAACTGCTCCATTGAAATGCAACGAACTCCACCTTCAGAGATACCTTCATCGCCAAGGAAATTTTCAGCTAGCCTTGAAAGGCAAGGCTCTGGCATCAGCTCCAGCACTAAGTACATGCAAGCTATACGGACAAAACACAGCATGTGGATGAGGCTTTATTCAACACAAAAGGGCACAATGTTTCTTGTGTGTGACCAACTCCACTCAGGTCACTAACCTCACACACCAGCACCATTACACCCGTTTCACACGAAAAAACAGTTTCATCACAGTGTGTGTAATGGTCATAGAACGCATTGCAGTGAAAACTGGTTTATTGCGTATACACCACAAAGCAAAGCTGTAACTGCTCCATTGAAGTGCAACCAACTCCACGTTCAGAGAGCACTTCATCAGCAAGGCAATGTTCAGTTAGCTTTGAAATGGAAGGCTCTTACATCAACTTCGGCTTTAAATACATGTTCGCTATACGGACTAAACAGCATGTGGATGAGGCTTTTACTCAACATCAATGGGCAGAGAGTTTCTTGTGTGAGACCAACTCCACTCAGGTCACTAACCTCACACACCATCACCATTAGACCCGTTTCGCACGAAAACCCTGTTTCGTAACACTGAGCATATTTGCCATAAAACGCACTGTGTTGAAATTGAGCTTTATGAGAATTCCAGACAAAGCAAAGCTGCAACTGCTCCATTGAAATGCAACGAACTCCATGTTCAGAGATACTTCCATCGCCAAGGCAATTTTCAGCTAGCCTTGAAATGCAAGGCTTTGGCATCAGCTCCAGTACCAAGTACATGTTAGCTATAGGGACACAACACAGCATGTGGATGAGGCTTTTACTCAACATCAATGGGCAGAGAGTTTCTTGTGTGAGACCAACTCCACTCAGGTCACTAACCTCACACACCACCACCATTAGACCCGTTTCGCACGAAAACCCTATTTCGTAACACTGAGCATATTTGCCATAAAACGCACTGTGTTGAAATTGAGCTTTATGAGAATTCCACACAAAGCAAAGCTGCAACTGCTCCATTGAAATGCAACGAACTCCATGTTCAGAGATACTTCCATCGCCAAGGCAATTTTCAGCTAGCCTTGAAATGCAAGGCTCTGGCATCAGCTACAGCACCAAGTACATGTTAGCTATAGGGACACAGCACAGCATGTGGATGAGGCTGTTACTCACCACGAAAGACACAATGTTTCTTGTGTGAGACCAACTCCACTCAAGACACTAATCTCACACACTTACACCATTAGACCCGTTTCGCACGAAAACCCTTTTGGTCACACTGTGCATATTTGACATAAAAGGCATTGTTTTGAAATTGAGCTTTATGAGAACTCCAGACAAAGCAAAGCTGTAACTGCTCCATTGAAATGCAGTGAACTCCAGGTTCAGAGATACCTTCATCGCCAAGGCAATTTTCAGCTAGCCTTGAAATGCAGGTCTCTTCCATCAACTTCAGCTTTAAATGCATGCTAACTATACGGACACAACACAGCATGTGGATGAGGCTTTATTCAACACAAAAGGGCACAATGTTTCTTATGTGAGACCAACTCCACTCAAGTCTCTAACCTCACACACCATCACCGTTAGACCCGTTTCGCACGAAAACCCTGTTTCGTAACACAGTGCGTATTTGTCATAAAACGCACTGTTTTGAAATTGAGCTTTATGAGAATTCCACACAAAGCAACGCTGCAACTGCTCCATTGAAATGCAACGAACTCCACGTTCAGAGATACTTCCATCGCCAAGGCAATTTTCAGCTAGCCTTGAAATGCAGGTCTCTTCCATCAACTTCAGCTTTAAATACATGGTAGCTATAGGGACACAACACAGCATGTGGATGAGGCTTTTACTCAACATCAATGGGCAGAGAGTTTCTTGTGTGAGACCAACTCCACTCAGGTCACTAACCTCACACACCATCACCATTAGACCCGTTTCGCACGAAAACCCTGTTTCATAACACTGAGCATATTTGGCATAAAACGCACTGTGTTGAAATTGAGCTTTATGAGAATTCCACACAAAGCAAAGCTGCAACTGCTCCATTGAAATGCAATGAACTCCACGTTCAGAGATACCTTCATCGCCAAGGCAATTTTCAGCTAGCCTTGAAATGCAAGGCTCTGGCATCAGCTCCAGCACCAAGCACATGTTAGCTATAGGGACACAACACGGCATGTGGATGAGGCTTTTACTCAAGACGTTAGGGCACAATGTTTCTTGTGTGAGACCAACTCCACTCAAGTCGCTAACCTCACACACCATCACCATTAGACCCGTTTCGCACGAAAACCCTGCTTTATAACTCTGTGCGTATTTGCCATAAAACGCACTGTTTTGAAATTGAGCTTTATGAGAATTCCACGCAAAGCAAAGCTGTAACTGCTCCATTGAAATGCAACGAACTCCACGTTCAGAGATACCTTCATCACCAAGGCAATTTTCAGCTAGCCTTGAAATGCAAGGCAATGGCATCAGCTCCAGCACTAAGTACATGCAAGCTATAGGGACACAGCACAGCATGTTGATGAGGCTTTTACTCAAGACGAAAGGGCACAATGTTTCTTGTGTGAGACCAACTCCACTCAAGTCGCTAACCTCACACACTTACACAATTAGACCCGTTTCACACGAAAACCCTCTTTGGTTACACTGTGCGTATTTGTCATAAAACGCACTGTGTTGAAATTGAGCTGTATGAGAATTCCACACAAAGGAAAGCTGTAACTGCTAGATTGAAATGCAATGAACTCCACGTTCAGAGATACCTTCATCGCCAAGGCAATTTTCAGCTAGCCTTGAAATGCAAGGCAATGACATCAGCTCCAGCACTAAATACATGCAAGCTATACGGACACAACACAGCATGTGGATGAGGCTTTATTCAACACAAAAGGGCACAATGTTTCTTGTGTGTGATCAACTCCACTCAGGTCACTAACCTCACACACCAGCACCATTACACCCGTTTCGCACGAAAAAACAGTTTCGTCACAGTGTGTGTAATGGTCATAGAACGCATTGCAGTGAAAACTGGTTTATTGCGTATACACCACAAAGCAAATCTGTAACTGCTCCATTGAAGTGCAACCAACTCCACGTTCAGAGAGCACTTCATCACGAAGGCAATTTTCAGTTAGCTTTGAAATGGAAGGCTCTTACATCAACTTCGGCTTTGAATACATGTTCGCTATACGGACTAAACAGCATGTGGATGAGGCTTTTACTCAACATCAATGGGCAGAGAGTTTCTTGTGTGAGACCAACTCCACTCAGGTCACTAACCTCACACACCATCACCATTAGACCCGTTTCGCACGAAAACCCTGTTTCATAACACTGAGCATATTTGCCATAAAACGTACTGTGTTGAAATTGAGCTTTATAAGAATTCCACACAAAGCAAAGCTGTAACTGCTCCATTGAAATGCAACGAACTCCATGTTCAGTCATACTTCCATCGCCAAGGCAATTTTCAGCTAGCCTTGAAATGCAAGGCTCTGGCATCAGCTCCAGCACCAAGTACATGTTAGCTATAGGGACACAGCACAGCATGTGGATGAGGCTGTTACTCAACACGAAAGGGCACAATGTTTTTTGTGTGAGACCAACTCCACTCAAGTCGCTAACCTCACACACCATCACCATTAGACCCGTTTCGCACGAAAACCCTTTTGGTCACACTGTGCATATTTGTCATAAAACGCACTGTTTTGAAATTGAGCTTTATGAGAATTCCACAAAATCAAAGTTGTAACTGCTCCATTGAAATGCAACGAACTCCACGTTCAGAGATACCTTCATCGCCAAGGCAATTTTCAGCTAGCCTTCAAATGCAAGACTCTGGCATCAGCTCCAGCACCAAGTACATGTTAGCTATAGGGACACAACACAGCATGTGGATGAGGCTTTTACTCAACACGAAAGGGCACAATGTTTCTTGTGTGAGACCAACTCCACTCACGACACTAATCTCACACACCATCACCATTAGACCCGTTTCGCACGAAAACCCTGCTTTGTAACTCTGTGCGTATTTGCCATAAAACGCACTGTGTGAAAATTGAGCTTTATACGATTCCAGACAAAGCAAAGCTGTAACTGCTCCATTGAAATGCAACGAACTCCACGTTCAGAGATACCTTCATCGCCAAGGCAATTTTCAGCTAGCCTTGAAATGCAAGGAAATGGCATCAGTTCCAGCACCAAGTACATGCAAGCTATACGGACACAACACAGCATGTGGATGAGGCTTTTACTCAACACGAAAGGGCACAATGTTTCTTGTGTGAGACCAACTCCACTCAGGTCACTAATCTCACACACCTGCACCATTAGACCCGTTTCACACGAAAACCCTTTTGGTCACACTGTGCATATTTGTCATAAAACGCACTGTGTTGAAATGGAGCTTTATGAGAATTCCAGACAAAGCAAAGCTGTAACTGCTCCATTGAAATGCAACGAACTCCACGTTCAGAGATACTTCCGTCGCCAAGGCAATTTTCAGCTAGCCTTGAAATGCAGGTCTCTTCCTTCAACTTCAGCTTTAAATACATGGTAGCTATACGGACACAACACAGCATCTGGATGAGGCTTTTACTCAACACGAAAGGGCACAATGTTTCTTGTGTGAGACCAACTCCACTCAAGTCGCTAACCTCACACACTTACACCATTAGACCCATTTCGCACGAGAACCCTGTTTGTTCACACTGTGCGTATTTGTCATAAAACACAATGTGTTGAAATTGAGCTTTATGAGAACTCCAGACAAAGCAAAGCTGTAACTGCTCCATTGAAATGCAACGAACTCCACGTTCAGAGATACCTTCATCGCCAAGGCAATTTTCAGCTAGCCTTGAAATGCAAGGCTCTGGCATCAGCTCCAGCACCAAGTACATGTTAGCTATAGGGACACACACAGCATGTGGATGAGGCTTTTACTCAACACAAAAGGGCACAATGTTTCTTGTGTGAGACCAACTCCACTCAAGTCGCTACCCTCACACACTTACATCATTAGACCCGTTTCGCACGAAAACCATTTTGGTCACACTGTGCATATTTGTCATAAAACGCACTGTGTTGAAATTGAGCTTTATGAGAATTCCACACAAAGCAAAGCTGTAACTGCTAGATTGAAATGCAATGAACTCCACGTTCAGAGTTACCTTCATCGCCAAGGCAATTTTCAGCTAGCCTTAAAATGCAAGACAATGGCATCAGCTCCAGCACTAAGTACATGCAAGCTATAGGGACACAGCACAGCATGTGGATGTAGCTTTTCTTCAACACGAAAGGGCACAATGTTTCTTGTGTGAGACCAACTCCACTCAAGTCGCTAACCTCACACACCATCACCATTAGACCCGTTTCGCACGAAAACCCTGCTTTGTAACTCTGTGCGTATTTGCCATAAAACGCATTGTGTGAAAATTGAGCCTTACACGATTCCAGACAAAGCAAAGCAGTAACTGCTCCATTGAAATGCAATGAACTCCACGTTCAGAGATACCTTCATCGCCAAGGCAATTTTCAGCTATCCTTGAAATGCAAGGCTCTGGCATCAGCTCCAGCACCAAGTACATGCAAGCTATACGGACACAACACAGCATGTGGATGACGCTTTTACTCAACATCAATGGGCAGAGAGTTTCTTGTGTGAGACCAACTCCACTCAGGTCACTAATCTCACACACCTACACCATTAGACCCGTTTCGCACGAAAACCCTGTTTGGTCACACTGTGCATATTTGTCATAAAACGCACTGTGTTGAAATAGAGCTTTACGAGAATTCCACAAAAAGCAAAGCTGCAACTGCTCCATTGAAATGCAACGAACTCCATGTTCAGAGATACTTTCATCGCCAAGGCAATTTTCAGCTAGCCTTGAAATGCAAGGCTCTGGCATCAGCTCCAGCACCAAGTACATGTTAGCTATAGGGACACAGCACAGCATGTGGATGAGGCTGTTACTCAACACGAAAGGCACAAAGTTTCTTGTGTGAGACCAACTCCACTCAAGTCACTAAACTCACACACTTACACCATTAGACCCGTTTCGCACGAAAACCCTGCTTTGTAACTCTGTGCGTATTTGGCATAAAACGCACCTTGTTGAAATTGAGCTTTATGAGAATTCCACACAAAGCAAAGCTGTAACTGCTCCATTGAAATGCAACGAACTCCACCTTCAGAGATACCTTCATCGCCAAGGCAATTTTCAGCTAGCCTTGAAAGGCAAGGCTCTGGCATCAGCTCCAGCACTAAGTACATGCAAGCTATACGGACAAAACACAGCATGTGGATGAGGCTTTATTCAACACAAAAGGGCACAATGTTTCTTGTGTGTGACCAACTCCACTCAGGTCACTAACCTCACACACCAGCACCATTACACCCGTTTCACACGAAAAAACAGTTTCATCACAGTGTGTGTAATGGTCATAGAACGCATTGCAGTGAAAACTGGTTTATTGCGTATACACCACAAAGCAAAGCTGTAACTGCTCCATTGAAGTGCAACCAACTCCACGTTCAGAGAGCACTTCATCAGCAAGGCAATGTTCAGTTAGCTTTGAAATGGAAGGCTCTTACATCAACTTCGGCTTTAAATACATGTTCGCTATACGGACTAAACAGCATGTGGATGAGGCTTTTACTCAACATCAATGGGCAGAGAGTTTCTTGTGTGAGACCAACTCCACTCAGGTCACTAACCTCACACACCATCACCATTAGACCCGTTTCGCACGAAAACCCTGTTTCGTAACACTGAGCATATTTGCCATAAAACGCACTGTGTTGAAATTGAGCTTTATGAGAATTCCAGACAAAGCAAAGCTGCAACTGCTCCATTGAAATGCAACGAACTCCATGTTCAGAGATACTTCCATCGCCAAGGCAATTTTCAGCTAGCCTTGAAATGCAAGGCTTTGGCATCAGCTCCAGTACCAAGTACATGTTAGCTATAGGGACACAACACAGCATGTGGATGAGGCTTTTACTCAACATCAATGGGCAGAGAGTTTCTTGTGTGAGACCAACTCCACTCAGGTCACTAACCTCACACACCACCACCATTAGACCCGTTTCGCACGAAAACCCTATTTCGTAACACTGAGCATATTTGCCATAAAACGCACTGTGTTGAAATTGAGCTTTATGAGAATTCCACACAAAGCAAAGCTGCAACTGCTCCATTGAAATGCAACGAACTCCATGTTCAGAGATACTTCCATCGCCAAGGCAATTTTCAGCTAGCCTTGAAATGCAAGGCTCTGGCATCAGCTACAGCACCAAGTACATGTTAGCTATAGGGACACAGCACAGCATGTGGATGAGGCTGTTACTCACCACGAAAGACACAATGTTTCTTGTGTGAGACCAACTCCACTCAAGACACTAATCTCACACACTTACACCATTAGACCCGTTTCGCACGAAAACCCTTTTGGTCACACTGTGCATATTTGACATAAAAGGCATTGTTTTGAAATTGAGCTTTATGAGAACTCCAGACAAAGCAAAGCTGTAACTGCTCCATTGAAATGCAGTGAACTCCAGGTTCAGAGATACCTTCATCGCCAAGGCAATTTTCAGCTAGCCTTGAAATGCAGGTCTCTTCCATCAACTTCAGCTTTAAATGCATGCTAACTATACGGACACAACACAGCATGTGGATGAGGCTTTATTCAACACAAAAGGGCACAATGTTTCTTATGTGAGACCAACTCCACTCAAGTCTCTAACCTCACACACCATCACCGTTAGACCCGTTTCGCACGAAAACCCTGTTTCGTAACACAGTGCGTATTTGTCATAAAACGCACTGTTTTGAAATTGAGCTTTATGAGAATTCCACACAAAGCAACGCTGCAACTGCTCCATTGAAATGCAACGAACTCCACGTTCAGAGATACTTCCATCGCCAAGGCAATTTTCAGCTAGCCTTGAAATGCAGGTCTCTTCCATCAACTTCAGCTTTAAATACATGGTAGCTATAGGGACACAACACAGCATGTGGATGAGGCTTTTACTCAACATCAATGGGCAGAGAGTTTCTTGTGTGAGACCAACTCCACTCAGGTCACTAACCTCACACACCATCACCATTACACCCGTTTCGCATGAAAAAACTGTTTCGTCACAGTGTGTGTAATGGTCATAGAATGCATTGCAGTGAAAACCGGTTTATTGCGTATACACCACAAAGCAAAGCTGTAACTGCTCCATTGAAGTGCAACCAACTCCACCTTCAGAGAACACTTCATCACCAAGGCAATTTTCAGATAGCTTTGAAATGCAGGTCTCTTACATCAACTTCGGCTTTAAATACATGTTCGCTATACGGACTAAACAGCATGTGGATGAGGCCTTTACTCAACATCCATGGGCAGAGAGTTTCTTGTGTGAGACCAACTCCACTCAGGTCACTAACCTCACACACCATCACCATTAGACCCGTTGTGCACGAAAACCCTGTTTCGTAACACTGAGCATATTTGCCATAAAACGCACTGTGTTGAAATTGAGCTTTATGAGAATTCCACACAAAGCAAAGCTGCAACTGTTCCATTGAAATTCAACGAAATCCATGTTCAGAGATACTTCCATCGCCAAGGCAATTTTCAGCTAGCCTTGAAATGCAAGGCTCTGGCATCAGCTCCAGCACCAAGTACATGTTAGCTATAGGGACACAACACAGCATGTGGATGAGGCTTTATTCAACACAAAAGGGCACAATGTTTCTTGTGTGTACCAACTCCACTCAGGTCACTAACCTCACACACCATCACCATTACACCCGTTTCGCACGAAAAAACAGTTTTGTCACAGTGTGTGTAATGGTCATAGAACGCATTGCAGTGAAAACTGGTTTATTGCTTATACACCACAAAGCAAAGCTGTAACTGCTCCATTGAAGTGCAATGAACTCCACGTTCAGAGAGCACTTCATCACCAAGGCAATTTTCAGTTAGCTTTGAAATGGAAGGCTCTTACATCAACTTCAGCTTTAAATACATGTTCGAAATACGGACTAAACAGCATGTGGATGAAGCTTTTACTCAACATCAATGGGCAGAGAGTTTCTTGTGTGAGACCGACTCCACTCACGACACTAATCTCACACACCATCACAATTAGACCCGTTTCGCACAAAAACCCTGCTTTCTAACTCTGTACGTATTTGGCATAAAAAGCACTGTGTTGAAATTGAGCTTTATAAGATTCCAAACAAAGCAAAGCTGTAACTGCTCCATTGAAATGCAATGAACTCCACGTTCAGAGATACCTTCATCGCCAAGGCAATTTTCAGCTAGCCTTCAAATGCAAGGCTCTGGCATCAGCTCCAGCACCAAGTACATGTTAACTATAGGGACACAACACAGCATGTGGATGAGGCTTTATTCAACACAAAAGGGCACAATGTTTCTTGTGTGAGACGAACTCCACTCAGGTCACTAACCTCACACACCATCACCATTAGACCCGTTTCGCACGAAAACCCTGCTTTGTAACTCTGTGCGTATTTGGCATAAAACGCACTGTGTTGAAATTGAGCTTTATAAGATTCCAGACAAAGCAAAGCAGTAACTGCTCCATTGAAATGCAACGAACTCCACGTTCAGAGATACCTTCATCGCCAAGGCAATTTTCAGTTAGCCTTGAAATGCAAGGCTCTGGCATCAGCTCCAGCACAAAATACATGGTAGCTATAGGGACACAAAACAGCATGTGGATGAGGCTTTTACTCAAAATCAATGGGCAGAGAGTTTCTTGTGTGAGACCAACTCCACTCACGACACTAATCTCATACACTTACGCCTTTAGACCCGTTTCGCACGAAAACCCTGCTTTGTAACTCTGTGCGTATTTGGCATAAAACGCACTGTGTTGAAATTGAGCTTTATAAGATTCCAGACAAAGCAAAGCAGTAACTGCTCCATTGAAATGCAACGAACTCCACGTTCAGAGATACCTTCATCGCCAAGGCAATTTTCAGCTAGCCTTGAAATGCAAGGCTCTGGCATCAGCTCTAGCACCAAGTACATGTTAACTATAGGGACACAACACAGCATGTGGATGAGGCTTTATTCAACACAAAAGGGCACAATGTTTCTTGTGTGTGACCAACTCCACTCAGGTCACTAACCTCACACACCATCACCATTACACCCGTTTCGCACGAAAAAAGTTTCGTCACAGTGTGTGTAAAGGTCATAGAACGCATTGAAGTGAAAACTGGTTTATTGCGTATACACCACAAAGCAAAGATGTAACTGCTCCATTGAAGTGCAACCAACTCCACGTTCAGAGAGCACTTCATCACCACGGCAATTTTCATTTAGCTTTGAAATTGAAGGCTCTTACATCAACTTCGGCTTTAAATACATGTTCGCTATACGGACTAAACAGCATGTGGATGAGGCTTTTACTCAACATCAATGTGCAGAGAGTTTCTTGTGTGAGACCAACTCCACTCAGGTCACTACCCTCACACACCATCACCATTAGACCCGTTTCGCAGGAAAACCCTGTTTCGTAACACTGTGCGTATTTGTCATAAAACGCACTGTTTTGAAATTGAGCTTTATGAGAATTCCACACAAAGCAAAGCTGCAACTGCTCCATTGACATGCAACAAACTCCATGTTCAGAGATACTTCCATCGCCAAGGCAATTTTCAGCTAGCCTTGAAATTCAAGGCTCTGGCATCAGCTCCAGCACCAAGTACATGTGAGCTATAGGGACACAGCACAGCATGTGAATGAGGCTGTTGCTCAACAGGAAAGGGCACAATGTTTCTTGTGTGAGACCAACTCCACTCAAGAGGCTAACCTCACACACTTACACCATTAGACCCGTTTCGCACGAAAACCCTGTTTGGTCACACTGTGCCTGTTTGTCATAAAACGCACTGTTTTGAAATTGAGCTTTATGAGAATTCCAGACAAAGCAAAGCTGTAACTGCTCCATTGAAATGCAACGAACTCCACGTTCAGTATACTTCCATCGCCAAGGCAATTTTCAGCTAGCCTTGAAATGCAGGTCTCTTCCATCAACTTCAGCTTTAAATACATGTTAGCTATGCGGACACAACACAGCATGTGGATGAGGCTTTTACTCAACATCAATGGGCAGAGAGTTTCTTGTGTGAGACCAACTCCACTCAGGTCACTAACCTCACACACCATCACCATTACACCCGTTTCGCTCGAAAAAACTGTTTCGTCACAGTGTGTGTAATGGTCATAGAATGCATTGCAGTGAAAACCGGTTTATTGCGTATACACCACAAAGCAAAGCTGTAACTGCTCCATTGAAGTGCAACCAACTCCACGTTCAGAGAACACTTCATCACCAAGGCAATTTTCAGATAGCTTTGAAATGCAGGTCTCTTACATCAACTTCGGCTTTAAATACATGTTCGCTATACGGACTAAACAGCATGTGCATGAGGCCTTTACTCAACATCCATGGGCAGAGAGTTTCTTGTGTGAGACCAATTCCACTCAGGTCACTAACCTCACACACCATCACCATTAGACCCGTTTCGCACGAAAACCCTGTTTCGTAACACTGAGCATATTTGCCATAAAACGCACTGTGTTGAAATTGAGCTTTATGAGAATTCCAGACAAAGCAAAGCTGCAACTGCTCCATTGAAATACAACGAACTCCATGTTCAGAGATACTTCCATCGCCAAGGCAATTTTCAGCTAGCCTTGAAATGCAAGGCTCTGGCATCAGCTCCAGCACCAAGTACATGTTAGCTATAGGGACACAACACAGCATGTGGATGAGGCTTTATTCAACACAAAAGGGCACAATGTTACTTGTGTGTGACCAACTCCACTCAGGTCACTAACCTCACACACCATCACCATTACACCCGTTTCGCACGAAAAAACAGTTTTGTCACAGTGTGTGTAATGGTCATAGAACGCATTGCACTGAAAACTGGTTTATTGCTTATATACCACAAAGCAAAGCTGTAACTGCTCCATTGAAGTGCAACCAACTCCACGTTCAGAGAGCACTTCATCACCAAGGCAATTTTCAGTTAGCTTTGAAATGCAAGGCCCTTACATCAACTTCGGCTTTAAATACATGGTAGCTATACGGACTAAACAGCATGTGGATGAGGCTTTATTCAACACAAAAGGGTACAATGTTTCTTGTGTGAGACCAACTCCACTCAGGTCACTAACCTCACACACCATCACCATTAGACCCGTTTCGCACGAAAACCCTGCTTTGTAACTCTGTGCGTATTTGGCATAAAACGCACTGTGATTGAAATTGAGCTTTATGAGAATTCCACAAAAAGCAAAGCTGTAACTGCTCCGTTGAAATGCAACGAACTCCACGTTCAGAGATACCTTCATCGCCAAGACAATTTTCAGTTAGCCTTGAAATGCAAGGCTCTGGCATCAGCTCCAGCACAAAGTACATGGTAGCTATAGGGACACAAAACAGCATGTGGATGAGGCTTTTACTCAACAGTAAATGGCATAATGTTTCTTGTGTGAGACCAACTCCACTCACGACACTAATCTCATACACTTACACCTTTAGACCCGTTTCGCACGAAAACCCTGCTTTGTAACTCTGTGCGTATTTGGCATAAAACGCACTGTGTTGAAATTGAGCTTTATAAGATTCCAGACAAAGCAAAGCAGTAACTGCTCCATTGAAATGCAATGAACTCCACGTTCACAGATACCTTCATCGCCAAGGCAATTTTCAGCTAGCCTTGAAATGCAAGGCTCTGGCATCAGCTCCAGCACCAAGTACATGTTAACTATAGGGACACAACACAGCATGTGGATGAGGCTTTATTCAACACAAAAGGGCACAATGTTTCTTATGTGTGACCAACTCCACTCAGGTCACTAACCTCACACACCATCACCATTACACCCGTTTCGCACGAAAAAAGTTTCGTCACAGTGTGTGTAATGGTCATAGAACGCATTGCAGTGAAAACTGGTTTATTGCGTATACACCACAAAGCAAAGCTGTAACTGCTCCATTGAAGTGCAACCAACTCCACGTTCAGAGAGCACTTCATCACCAACGCAATTTTCAGTTAGCTTTGAAATTGAAGGCTCTTACATCAACTTCGGCTTTAAATACATGTTCGCTATACGGACTAAACAGCATGTGGATGAGGCTTTTACTCAACATCAATGTGCAGAGAGTTTCTTCTGTGAGACCAACTCCATTCAAGTCACTAACCTCACACACCATCACCATTAGACCCGTTTCGCACGAAAACCCTGCTTTGTAACTCTGTGCGTATTTGCCATAAAACGCACTGTGTGAAAATTGAGCTTTATACGATTCCAGACAAAGCAAAGCAGCAACTGCTCCATTGAAATGCAATGAACTCCACGTTCAGAGATACCTTCATCGCCAAGGCAATTTTCAGCTAGCCTTGAAATGCAGGCCTCTTCCATCAACTTCAGCTTTAAATACATGGTAGCTATACGGACACAACACAGCATGTGGATGAGGCTTTTACTCAACATCAATAGGCAGAGAGTTTCTTGTGTGAGACCAACTCCACTCAGGTCACTAACCTCACACACCATCACAATTAGACCCATTTTGCACGAAAACCCTATTTCGTAACACTGAGCATATTTGCCATAAAACGCACTGTGTTGAAATTGAGCTTTATGAGAATTCCAGACAAAGCAGAGCTGTAACTGCTCCATTGAAATGCAACGAAATCCATGTTCAGAGATACTTCCATCGCCAAGGCAATTTTCAGCTAGCCTTGAAATGCAAGGCTCTGGCATCAGCTCCAGCACCAAGTACATGTTAGCTATACGGACACAACACAGCTTGTGGCTGTAGCTTTTCTTCAACACGAAAGGGCACAATGTTTCTTGTGTGAGACCAACTCCACTCAAGTCACTAAACTCACACACCATCACCATTAGACCCGTTTCGCACGAAAACCCTGCTTTGTAACTCTGTGCGTATTTGGCATAAAATGCACTGTTTTGAAATTGAGCTTTATAAGATTCCAAACAAAGCAAAGCAGTAACTGCTCCATTGAAATGCAATGAACTCCACGTTCAGAGATACCTTCATTGCCAAGGCAATTTTCAGCTAGCCTTCAAATGCAAGGCTCTGGCATCAGCTCCAGCACCAAGTACATGTTAACTATAGGGACACAACACAGCATGTGGATGAGGCTTTTACTCAACATCAATGGGCAGAGAGTTTCTTGTGTGAGACCAACTCCACTCACGACACTAATCTCACACACCTACACCATTACACCCGTTTCGCACGAAAACCCTGCTTTGTAACTCTGTGCGTATTTGCCATAAAACGCACTGTGTGAAAATTGAACTTTATACGATTCCAGACAAAGCAAAGCAGTAACTGCTCCATTGAAATGCAATGAACTCCACGTTCAGAGATACCTTCATCGCCAAGGCAATTTTCAGCTAGCCTTGAAATGCAGGTCTCTTCCATCAACTTCAGCTTTAAATACATGGTAGCTATACGGACACAACACAGCATGTGCATGAGGCTTTTACTCAACATCAATGGGCAGAGAGTTTCTTGTGTGAGACCAACTCCACTCAGGTCACTAACCTCACACACCATCACCATTAGACCCGTTTCGCACGAAAACCCTGTTTCGTAACACTGAGCATATTTGCCATAAAACGCACTGTGTTGAAATTGAGCTTTATGAGAATTCCAGACAAAGCAAAGCTGCAACTGCTCCATTGAAATGCAACGAACTCCATGTTCAGAGATACTTCCATCGCCAAGGCAATTTTCAGCTAGGCTTGAAATGCAAGGCTCTGGCATCAGCTACAGCACCAAGTACATGTTAGCTATAGGGACACAGCACAGCATGTGGATGAGGCTGTTACTCACCACGAAAGACACAATGTTTCTTGTGTGAGACCAACTCCACTCAAGACACTAATCTCACACACTTACACCATTAGACCCGTTTCGCACGAAAACCCTTTTGGTCACACTGTGCATATTTGTCATAAAACGCACTGTTTTGAAATTGAGCTTTATGAGAACTCCAGACAAAGCAAAGCTGTAACTGCTCCATTGAAATACAATGAACTCCACGTTCAGAGATACTTCCATCGCCAAGGCAATTTTCAGCTAGCCTTGAAATGCAGGTCTCTTCCATCAACTTCAGCTTTAAATGCATGCTAACTATACGGACACAACACAGCATGTGGATGAGGCTTTATTCAACACAAAAGGGCACAATGTTTCTTGTGTGAGACCAACTCCACTCAAGTCTCTAACCTCACACACCATCACCATTAGACCCGTTTCGCACGAAAACCCTGTTTGGTCACACTGTGCATATTTGTCATAAAACGCACTGTTTTGAAATTGAGCTTTATGAGAATTCCACACAAAGCAAAGCTGCAACTGCTCCATTGAAATGCAACGAACTCCACGTTCAGAGATACTTCCATCGCCAAGGCAATTTTCAGCTAGCCTTGAAATGCAGGTCTCTTCCATCAACTTCAGCTTTAAATACATGGTAGCTATAGGGACACAACACAGCATGTGGATGAGGCTTTTACTCAACATCAATGGGCAGAGAGTTTCTTGTGTGAGACCAACTCCACTCAGGTCACTAACCTCACACACCATCACCATTACACCCGTTTCGCACGAAAAAACTGTTTCGTCACAGTGTGTGTAATGGTCATAGAACGCATTGCAGTGAAAACCGGTTTATTGCGTATACACCACAAAGCAAAGCTGTAACTGCTCCATTGAAGTGCAACCAACTCCACGTTAAGAGAACACTTCATCACCAAGGCAATTTTCAGATAGCTTTGAAATGCAGGTCTCTTACATCAACTTCGGCTTTAAATACATGTTCGCTATACGGACTAAACAGCATGTGGATGAGGCCTTTACTCAACATCCATGGGCAGAGAGTTTCTTGTGTGAGACCAACTCCACTCAGGTCACTAACCTCACACACCATCACCATTAGACCCGTTGCGCACGAAAACCCTGTTTCGTAACACTGAGCATATTTGCCATAAAACGCACTGTGTTGAAATTGAGCTTTATGAGAATTCCACACAAAGCAAAGCTGCAACTGCTCATTAAAATGCAACGAACTCCATGTTCAGAGATACTTTCATCGCCAAGGCAATTTTCAGCTAGCCTTGAAATGCAAGGCTCTGGCATCAGCTCCAGCACCAAGTACATGTTAGCTATAGGGACACAACACAGCATGTGGATGAGGCTTTTACTCAACATCAATGGGCAGAGAGTTTCTTGTGTGAGACCAACTCCACTCACGACACTAATCTCACACACCATCACCATTAGACCCATTTTGCACGAAAACCCTGCTTTGTAACTCTGTGCGTATTTCCCATAAAACGCACTGTGTGAAAATTGAGCTTTATACGATTCCAGACAAAGCAAAGCAGTAACTGCTCCATTGAAATGCAATGAACTCCACGTTCAGAGATACCTTCATCGCCAAGGTAATTTTCAGCTAGCCTTGAAATGCAGGTCTCTTCCATCAACTTCAGCTTTAAATACATGGTAGCTATACGGACACAACACAGCATGTACATGAGGCTTTTACTCAACATCAATGGGCAGAGAGTTTCTTGTGTGAGACCAACTCCACTCACGACACTAATCTCACACACCATCACCATTAGACCCATTTTGCACGAAAACCCTGCTTTGTAACTCTGTGCGTATTTCCCATAAAACGCACTGTGTGAAAATTGAGCTTTATACGATTCCAGACAAAGCAAAGCAGTAACTGCTCCATTGAAATGCAATGAACTCCACGTTCAGAGATACCTTCATCGCCAAGGCAATTTTCAGCTAGCCTTGAAATGCAGGTCTCTTCCATCAACTTCAGCTTTAAATACATGGTAGCTATACGGACACAACACAGCATGTGCATGAGGCTTTTACTCAACATCAATGGGCAGAGAGTTTCTTGTGTGAGACCAACTCCACTCAGGTCACTAACCTCACACACCATCACCATTAGACCCGTTTCGCACGAAAACCCTGTTTCGTAACACTGAGCATATTTGCCATAAAACGCACTGTGTTGAAATTGAGCTTTATGAGAATTCCAGACAAAGCAAAGCTGCAACTGCTCCATTGAAATGCAACAAACTCCATGTTCAGAGATACTTCCATCGCCAAGGCAATTTTCAGCTAGGCTTGAAATGCAAGGCTCTGGCATCAGCTACAGCACCAAGTACATGTTAGCTATAGGGACACAGCACAGCATGTGGATGAGGCTGTTACTCACCACGAAAGACACAATGTTTCTTGTGTGAGACCAACTCCACTCAAGACACTAATCTCACACACTTACACCATTAGACCCGTTTCGCACGAAAACCCTTTTGGTCACACTGTGCATATTTGTCATAAAACGCACTGTTTTGAAATTGAGCTTTATGAGAACTCCAGACAAAGCAAAGCTGTAACTGCTCCATTGAAATACAATGAACTCCACGTTCAGAGATACTTCCATCGCCAAGGCAATTTTCAGCTAGCCTTGAAATGCAGGTCTCTTCCATCAACTTCAGCTTTAAATGCATGCTAACTATACGGACACAACACAGCATGTGTATGAGGCTTTATTCAACACAAAAGGGCACAATGTTTCTTGTGTGAGACCAACTCCACTCAAGTCTCTAACCTCACACACCATCACCATTAGACCCGTTTCGCACGAAAACCCTGTTTCGTAACACTGTGCATATTTGTCATAAAACGCACTGTTTTGAAATTGAGCTTTATGAGAATTCCACACAAAGCAAAGCTGCAACTGCTCCATTGAAATGCAACGAACTCCACGTTCAGAGATACTTCCATCGCCAAGGCAATTTTCAGCTAGCCTTGAAATGCAGGTCTCTTCCATCAACTTCAGCTTTAAATACATGGTAGCTATAGGGACACAACACAGCATGTGGATGAGGCTTTTACTCAACATCAATGGGCAGAGAGTTTCTTGTGTGAGACCAACTCCACTCAGGTCACTAACCTCACACACCATCACCATTACACCCGTTTCGCACGAAAAAACTGTTTCGTCACAGTGTGTGTAATGGTCATAGAACGCATTGCAGTGAAAACCGGTTTATTGCGTATACACCACAAAGCAAAGCTGTAACTGCTCCATTGAAGTGCAACCAACTCCACGTTAAGAGAACACTTCATCACCAAGGCAATTTTCAGATAGCTTTGAAATGCAGGTCTCTTACATCAACTTTGGCTTTAAATACATGTTCGCTATACGGACTAAACAGCATGTGGATGAGGCCTTTACTCAACATCCATGGGCAGAGAGTTTCTTGTGTGAGACCAACTCCACTCAGGTCACTAACCTCACACACCATCACCATTAGACCCTTTGCGCACGAAAACCCTGTTTCGTAACACTGAGCATATTTGCCATAAAACGCACTGTGTTGAAATTGAGCTTTATGAGAATTCCACACAAAGCAAAGCTGCAACTGCTCCATTGAAATTCAACGAAATCCATGTTCAGAGATACTTCCATCGCCAAGGCAATTTTCAGCTAGCCTTGAAATGCAAGGCTCTGGCATCAGCTCCAGCACCAAGTACATGTTAGCTATAGGGACACAACACAGCATGTGGATGAGGCTTTATTCAACACAAAAGGGCACAATGTTTCTTGTGTGAGACGAACTCCACTCAGGTCACTAACCTCACACACCATCATCATTAGACCCGTTTCGCACGAAAACCCTGCTTTGTAACTCTGTGCGTATTTGGCATAAAAAGCACTGTGTTGAAATTGAGCTTTATGAGAATTCCACAAAAAGCAAAGCTGTAACTGCTCCATTGAAATGCAACGAACTCCACGTTCAGAGATACCTTCATCGCCAAGGCAATTTTCAGTTAGCCTTGAAATGCAAGGCTCTGGCATCAGCTCCAGCACAAAATACATGGTAGCTATAGGGACACAAAACAGCATGTGGATGAGGCTTTTACTCAACATCAATGGGCAGAGAGTTTCTTGTGTGAGACCAACTCCACTCACGACACTAATCTCATACACTTACGCCTTTAGACCCGTTTCGCACGAAAACCCTGCTTTGTAACTCTGTGCGTATTTGGCATAAAACGCAGTGTGTTGAAATTGAGCTTTATAAGATTCCAGACAAAGCAAAGCAGTAACTGCTCCATTGAAATGCAACGAAATCCACGTTCAGAGATACCTTCATTCCCAAGGCAATTTTCAGCTAGCCTTGAAAGGCAAGGCTCTGGCATCAGCTCCAGCACCAAGTACATGTTAACTATAGGGACACAACACAGCATGTGGATGAGGCTTTATTCAACACAAAAGGGCACAATGTTTCTTGTGTGTGACCAACTCCACTCAGGTCACTAACCTCACACACCATCACCATTACACCCGTTTCGCACGAAAAAAGTTTCGTCACAGTGTGTGTAAAGGTCATGGAACGCATTGCAGTGAAAACTGGTTTATTGCGTATACACCACAAAGCAAAGATGTAACTGCTCCATTGAAGTGCAACCAACTCCACGTTCAGAGAGCACTTCATCACCACGGCAATTTTCAGCTAGCTTTGAAATTGAAGGCTCTTACATCAACTTCGACTTTAAATACATGTTCGCTATACGGACTAAACAGCATGTGGATGAGGCTTTTACTCAACATCAATGTGCAGAGAGTTTCTTGTGTGAGACCAACTCCACTCAGGTCACTAACCTCACACACCACCACCATTAGACCCCGTTTCGCACGAAAACCCTATTTCGTAACACTGAGCATATTTGCCATAAAACGCACTGTGTTGAAATTGAGCTTTATGAGAATTCCACACAAAGCAAAGCTGCAACTGCTCCATTGACATGCAACAAACTCCATGTTCAGAGATACTTCCATCGCCAAGGCAATTTTCAGCTAGCCTTGAAATTCAAGGCTCTGGCATCAGCTCCAGCACCAAGTACATGTGAGCTATAGGGACACAGCACAGCATGTGAATGAGGCTGTTACTCAACAGGAAAGGGCACAATGTTTCTTGTGTGAGACCAACTCCACTCAAGTCGCTAACCTCACACACTTACACCATTAGACCCGTTTCGCACGAAAACCCTGTTTGGTCACACTGTGCCTGTTTGTCATAAAACGCACTGTTTTGAAATTGAGCTTTATGAGAATTCCAGACAAAGCAAAGCTGTAACTGCTCCATTGAAATGCAACGAACTCCACGTTCAGAGATACTTCCATCGCCAAGGCAATTTTCAGCTAGCCTTGAAATGCAGGTCTCTTCCTTCAACTTCAGCTTTAAATACATGTTAGCTATACGGACACAACACAGCATGTGGATGAGGCTTTTACTCAAAATCAATGGGCAGAGAGTTTCTTGTGTGAGACCAACTCCACTCACGACACTAATCTCACACACCATCACCATTAGACCCGTTTCGCACGAAAACCCTGCTTTGTAACTCTGTGCGTATTTGGCATAAAACGCACTGTGTGAAAATTGAGCTTTATACGATTCCAGACAAAGCAAAGATGTAACTGCTCCATTGAAATGCAATGAACTCCACGTTCAGAGATACCTTCATCGCCAAGGCAATTTTCAGCTAGCCTTGAAATGCAGGTCTCCTCCATCAACTTCAGCTTTAAATACATGTTCGCTATACGGACACAACACAGCATGTGGATGAGGCTTTTACTCAACATCAATAGGCAGAGAGTTTCTTGTGTGAGACCAACTCCACTCACGACACTAATCTCACACACCATCACCATTAGACCCGTTTCGCACGAAAACCCTGCTTTGTAACTCTGTGCGTATTTGCCATAAAACGCACTGTGTGAAAATTGAGCTTTATACGATTCCAGACAAAGCAAAGCAGTAACTGCTCCATTGAAATGCAATGAACTCCACGTTCAGAGATACCTTCATCGCCAAGGCAATTTTCAGCTAGCCTTGAAATGCAGGTCTCTTCCATCAACTTCAGCTTTAATTACATGGTAGCTATACGGACACAACACAGCATGTGGATGAGGCTTTTACTCAACATCAATGGGCAGAGAGTTTCTTGTGTGAGACCAACTCCACTCAGGTCACTAACCTCACACACCATCACCATTAGACCCGTTTCGCACGAAAACCCTGCTTTGTAACACTGAGCATATTTGCCATAAAACGCACTGTGTTGAAATTGAGCTTTATGAGAATTTCAGACAAAGCAAAGCTGCAACTGCTCCATTGAAATGCAACGAACTCCATGTTCAGAGATACTTCCATCGCCAAGGCAATTTTCAGCTAGCCTTGAAATGCAAGGCTCTGGCATCAGCTCCAGCACCAAGTACATGTGAGCTATAGGGACACAGCACAGCATGTGAATGTAGCTTTTCTTCAACACGAAAGGGCACAATGTTTCTTGTGTGAGACCAACTCCACTCAAGTCACTAACCTCACACACCATCACCATTACACCCGTTTCGCACGAAAACCCTGCTTTGTAACTCTGTGCGTATTTGGCATAAAACGCACTGTGTTGAAATTGAGCTTTATAAGATTCCAAACAAAACAAAGCAGTAACTGCTCCATTGAAATGCAGTGAACTCCAGGTTCAGAGATACCTTCATCGCCAAGGCAATTTTCAGCTAGCCTTGAAATGCAAGGCTCTGGCATCAGCTCCAGCACCAAGTACATGTTAACTATAGGGACACAACACAGCATGTGGATGAGGCTTTATTCAACACAAAAGGGCACAATGTTTCTTGTGTGAGACCAACTCCACTCAGGTCACAAACCTCACACACCATCACCATTTGACCCGTTTCGCACGAAAACCCTGCTTTGTATCTCTGTGCGTACTTGGCATAAAAAGCACTGTGTTGAAATTGAGCTTTATGAGAATTCCACAAAAAGCAAAGCTATAACTGCTCCATTGAAATGCAACGAACTCCACGTTCAGAGATACCTTCATCGCCAAGGCAATTTTCAGTTAGCTTTGAAATGCAAGGCTCTGGCATCAGCTCCAGCACAAAGTACATGGTAGCTATAGGGACACAAAACAGCATGTGGATGAGGCTTTTACTCAACACTAAATGGCACAATGTTTCTTGTGTGAGACCAAATCCACTCACGACACTAATCTCATACACTTACACCTTTAGACCCGTTTCGCACGAAAACCCTGCTTTGTAACTCGGTGCGTATTTGGCATAAAACGCACTGTGTTGAAATTGAGCTTTATGAGAATTCCAGACAAAGCAAAGCTGTAACTGCTCCATTGAAATGCAACGAACTCCACGTTCAGAGATACTTCCATCGCCAAGGCAATTTTCAGCTAGCCTTGAAATGCAGGCCTCTTCCTTCAACTTCGGCTTTAAATACATGTTCGCTATACGGACTAAACAGCATGTGGATGAGGCTTTTACTCAACATCAATGTGCAGAGAGTTTCTTGTGTGAGACCAACTCCACTCAGGTCACTAACCTCACACACCATCACAATTAGACCCATTTCGCACGAAAACCCTATTTCGTAACACTGAGCATATTTGCCATAAAACGCACTGTGTTGAAATTGAGCTTTATGAGAATTCCAGACAAAGCAGAGCTGTAACTGCTCCATTGAAATGCAACGAAATCCATGTTCAGAGATACTTCCATCGCCAAGGCAATTTTCAGCTAGCCTTGAAATGCAAGGCTCTGGCATCAGCTCCAGCACCAAGTACATGGTAGCTATAGGGACACAGCACAGCATGTGAATGTAGCTTTTCTTCAACACGAAAGGGCACAATGTTTCTCGTGTGAGACCAACTCCACTCAAGTCACTAAACTCACACACTTACACCATTAGACCCGTTTCGCACGAAAACCCTGCTTTGTAACTCTGTGCGTATTTGGCATAAAACGCACTGTGTTGAAATTGAGCTTTATAAGATTCCAAACAAAGCAAAGCAGTAACTGCTCCATTGAAATGCAATGAACTCCACGTTCAGAGATACCTTCATCGCCAAGGCAATTTTCAGCTAGCCTTGAAATGCAAGGCTCTGGCATCAGCTCCAGCACCAAGTACATGTTAACTATAGGGACACAACACAGCACGTGGATGAGGCATTATTCAACACAAAAGGGCACAATGTTTCTTGTGTGAGACTAACTCCACTCAGGTCACTAACCTCACACACCATCACCATTAGACCCGTTTCACACGAGAACCCTGCTTTGTAACTCTGTGCATATTTGGCATAAAAAGCACTGTGTTGAAATTGAGCTTTATGAGAATTCCACAAAAAGCAAAGCTGTAACTGCTCCATTCAAATGCAACGAACTCCACGTTCAGAGATACCTTCATCGCCAAGGCAATTTTCAGCTAGCCTTGAAATGCAAGGCTCTGGCATCAGCTCCAGCACCAAGTACATGTTAACTATAGGGACACAACACAGCATGTGGATGAGGCTTTATTCAACACAAAAGGGCACAATGTTTCTTGTGTGTGACCAACTCCACTCAGGTCACTAACCTCACACACCATCACCATTACACCCGTTTCTCACGAAAAAAGTTTCGTCACAGTGTGTGTAATGGTCATAGAACGCATTGCAGTGAAAACTGGTTTATTGCGTATACACCACAAAGCAAAGATGTAACTGCTCCATTGAAGTGCAACATACTCCACGTTCAGAGAGCACTTCATCAGCAAGGCAATGTTCAGTTAGCTTTGAAATGGAAGGCTCTTACATCAACTTCGGCTTTAAATACATGTTCGCTACACGGACTAAACAGCATGTGGATGAGGCTTTTACTCAACATCAATGTGCAGAGAGTTTCTTGTGTGAGACCAACTCCACTCAGGTCACTAACCTCACACACCATCACCATTAGACCCGTTTCGCACGAAAACCCTGTTTGGTCACACTGTGCATATTTGTCATAAAACGCACTGTGTTGAAATTGAGCTTTATGAGAATTCCAGACAAAGCAAAGCTGCAACTGCTCCATTGAAATGCAACGAACTCCATGTTCAGAGATACTTCCATCGCCAAGGCAATTTTCAGCTAGCCTTGAAATGCAGGTCTCTTCCATCAACTTCAGCTTTAAATACATGTTAGCTAGACGGACACAGCACAGCATGTGGATGAGGCGTTCACTCAACACGAAAGGGCACAATGTTTCTTGTGTGAGACCAACTCCACTCAAGTCGCTAACCTCACACACTTACACCATTAGACCCGTTTCGCACGAAAACCCTGCTTTGTAACTCTGTGCGTATTTGGCATAAAACGCACTGTGTTGAAATTGAGCTTTATAAGATTCCAAACAAAGCAAAGCAGTAACTGCTCCACTGAAATGCAATGAACTCCACGTTCAGAGATACCTTCATCGCCAAGGCAATTTTCAGCTAGCCTTGAAATGCAAGGCTCTGGCATCAGCTCCAGCACCAAGTACATGTTAACTATAGGGACACAACACAGCATGTGGATGAGGCTTTATTCAACACAAAAGGGCACAATGTTTCTTGTGTGAGACCAACTCCACTCAGGTCACAAACCTCACACACCATCACCATTTGACCCGTTTCGCACGAAAACCCTGCTTTGTATCTCTGTGCGTACTTGGCATAAAAAGCACTGTGTTGAAATTGAGCTTTATGAGAATTCCACAAAAAGCAAAGCTGTAACTGCTCCATTGAAATGCAACGAACTCCACGTTCAGAGATACCTTCATCGCCAAGGCAATTTTCAGTTAACCTTGAAATGCAAGGCTCTGGCATCAGCTCCAGCACAAAGTACATGGTAGCTATAGGGACACAAAACAGCATGTGGATGAGGCTTTTACTCAACACTAAATGGCACAATGTTTCTTGTGTGAGACCAAATCCACTCACGACACTAATCTCATACACTTACACCTTTAGACCCGTTTCGCACGAAAACCCTGCTTTGTAACTCGGTGCGTATTTGGCATAAAACGCACTGTGTTGAAATTGAGCTTTATGAGAATTCCAGACAAAGCAAAGCTGTAACTGCTCCATTGAAATGCAACGAACTCCACGTTCAGAGATACTTCCATCGCCAAGGCAATTTTCAGCTAGCCTTGAAATGCAGGTCTCTTCCTTCAACTTCGGCTTTAAATACATGTTCGCTATACGGACTAAACAGCATGTGGATGAGGCTTTTACTCAACATCAATGTGCAGAGAGTTTCTTGTGTGAGACCAACTCCACTCAGGTCACTAACCTCACACACCATCACCATTAGACCCGTTTCGCACGAAAACCCTATTTCGTAACACTGTGCATATTTGTCATAAAACGCACTGTTTTGAAATTGAGGTTTATGAGAATTCCACACAAAGCAAAGCTGCAACTGCTCCATTGAAATGCAACGAACTCCACGTTCAGAGATACTTCCATTGCCAAGGCAATTTTCAGCTAGCCTTGAAATGCAGGTCTCTTCCATCAACTTCAGCTTTAAATACATGTTAGCTATACGGACACAACACAGCATGTGGATGAGGCTTTTACTCAACATCAATAGGCAGAGAGTTTCTTGTGTGAGACCAACTCCACTCAGGTCACTAACCTCACACACCATCACCATTACACCCGTTTCGCTCGAAAAAACTGTTTCGTCACAGTGTGTGTAATGGTCATAGAACGCATTGCAGTGAAAACCGGTTTATTGCGTATACACCACAAAGCAAAGCTGTAACTGCTCCATTGAAGTGCAACGAACTCCATGTTCAGAGAACACTTCATCACCAAGGCAATTTTCGGATAGCTTTGAAATGCAGGTCTCTTACATCAACTTCGGCTTTAAATACATGTTCGCCATACGGACTAAACAGCATGTGGATGAGGCCTTTACTCAACATCCATGGGCAGAGAGTTTCTTGTGTGAGACCAATTCCACTCAGGTCACTAACCTCACACACCATCACCATTAGACCTGTTGCGCACGAAAACCCTGTTTCGTAACACTGAGCATATTTGCCATAAAACGCACTGTGTTGAAATTGAGCTTTATGAGAATTCCAGACAAAGCAAAGCTGCAACTGCTCCATTGAAATGCAATGAACTCCACGTTCAGAGATACCTTCATCGCCAAGGCAATTTTCAGCTAGCCTTGAAATGCAAGGCTCTGGCATCAGCTCCAGCACCAAGTACATGTTAACTATAGGGACACAACACAGCATGTGGATGAGGCTTTATTCAACACAAAAGGGCACAATGTTTCTTATGTGTGACCAACTCCACTCAGGTCACTAACCTCACACACCATCACCATTACACCCGTTTCGCACGAAAAAAGTTTCGTCACATTGTGTGTAATGGTCATAGAACGCATTCCAGTGAAAACTGGTTTATTGCGTATACACCACAAAGCAAATCTGTAACTGCTCCATTGAAGTGCAACCAACTCCACATTCGGAGAGCACTTCATCAGCAAGGCAATTTTCAGTTAGCTTTGAAATTGAAGGCTCTTACATCAACTTCGGCTTTAAATACATGTTCGCTATACGGACTAAACAGCATTTGGATGAGGCTTTTACTCAACATCAATGTGCAGAGAGTTTCTTGTGTGAGACCAACTCCATTCAGGTCACTAACCTCACACACCATCACCATTAGACCCGTTTCGCACGAAAACCCTGCTTTGTAACTCTGTGCGTATTTGCCATAAAACGCACTGTGTGAAAATTGAGCTTTATACGATTCCAGACAAAGCAAAGCAGCAACTGCTCCATTGAAATGCAACGAACTCCACGTTCAGAGATACCTTCATCGCCAAGGCAATTTTCAGCTAGCCTTGAAATGCAAGGCTCTGGCATCAGCTCCAGCACCAAGTACATGTTAGCTATAGGGACACAACACAGCTTGTGGCTGTAGCTTTTCTTCAACACGAAAGGGCACAATGTTTCTTGCGTGAGACCAACTCCACTCAAGTCACTAAACTCACACACTTACACCATTAGACCCGTTTCGCACGAAAACCCTGCTTTGTAACTCTGTGCGTATTTGGCATAAAATGCACTGTGTTGAAATTGAGCTTTATAAGATTCCAAACAAAGCAAAGCAGTAAATGCTCCATTGAAATGCAATGAACTCCACGTTCAGAGATACCTTCATCGCCAAGGCAATTTTCAGCTAGCCTTCAAATGCAAGGCTCTGGCATCAGCTCCAGCACCAAGTACATGTTAACTATAGGGACACAACACAGCATGTGGATGAGGCTTTTACTCAACATCAATGGGCAGAGAGTTTCTTGTGTGAGACCAACTCCACTCACGACACTAATCTCACACACCTACACCATTAGACCCGTTTCGCACGAAAACCCTGCTTTGTAACTCTGTGCGTATTTGCCATAAAACGCACTGTGTGAAAATTGAGCTTTATACGATTCCAGACAAAGCAAAGCAGCAACTGCTCCATTGAAATGCAATGAACTCCACGTTCAGAGATACCTTCATCTCCAAGGCAATTTTCAGCTAGCCTTGAAATGCAGGTCTCTTCCTTCAACTTCAGCTTTAAATACATGGTAGCTATACGGACACAACACAGCATGTGGATGAGGCTTTTACTCAACATCAATAGGCAGAGAGTTTCTTGTGTGAGACCAACTCCACTCAGGTCACTAACCTCACACACCATCACAATTAGACCCATTTCGCACGAAAACCCTATTTCGTAACACTGAGCATATTTGCCATAAAACGCACTGTGTTGAAATTGAGCTTTATGAGAATTCCAGACAAAGCAGAGCTGTAACTGCTCCATTGAAATGCAACGAAATCCATGTTCAGAGATACTTCCATCGCCAAGGCAATTTTCAGCTAGCCTTGAAATGCAAGGCTCTGGCATCAGCTCCAGCACAAAATACATGGTAGCTATAGGGACACAGCACAGCATGTGAATGTAGCTTTTCTTCAACACGAAAGGGCACAATGTTTCTCGTGTGAGACCAACTCCACTCAAGTCACTAAACTCACACACTTACACCATTAGACCCGTTTCGCACGAAAACCCTGCTTTGTAACTCTGTGCGTATTTGGCATAAAACGCACTGTGTTGAAATTGAGCTTTATAAGATTCCAAACAAAGCAAAGCAGTAACTGCTCCATTGAAATGCAATGAACTCCACGTTCAGAGATACCTTCATCGCCAAGGCAATTTTCAGCTAGCCTTGAAATGCAAGGCTCTGGCATCAGCTCCAGCACCAAGTACATGTTAACTATAGGGACACAACACAGCACGTGGATGAGGCATTATTCAACACAAAAGGGCACAATGTTTCTTGTGTGAGACTAACTCCACTCAGGTCACTAACCTCACACACCATCACCATTAGACCCGTTTCACACGAGAACCCTGCTTTGTAACTCTGTGCATATTTGGCATAAAAAGCACTGTGTTGAAATTGAGCTTTATGAGAATTCCACAAAAAGCAAAGCTGTAACTGCTCCATTCAAATGCAACGAACTCCACGTTCAGAGATACCTTCATCGCCAAGGCAATTTTCAGCTAGCCTTGAAATGCAAGGCTCTGGCATCAGCTCCAGCACCAAGTACATGTTAACTATAGGGACACAACACAGCATGTGGATGAGGCTTTATTCAACACAAAAGGGCACAATGTTTCTTGTGTGTGACCAACTCCACTCAGGTCACTAACCTCACACACCATCACCATTACACCCATTTCTCACGAAAAAAGTTTCGTCACAGTGTGTGTAATGGTCATAGAACGCATTGCAGTGAAAACTGGTTTATTGCGTATACACCACAAAGCAAAGATGTAACTGCTCCATTGAAGTGCAACATACTCCACGTTCAGAGAGCACTTCATCAGCAAGGCAATGTTCAGTTAGCTTTGAAATGGAAGGCTCTTACATCAACTTCGGCTTTAAATACATGTTCGCTACACGGACTAAACAGCATGTGGATGAGGCTTTTACTCAACATCAATGTGCAGAGAGTTTCTTGTGTGAGACCAACTCCACTCAGGTCACTAACCTCACACACCATCACCATTAGACCCGTTTCGCACGAAAACCCTGTTTGGTCACACTGTGCATATTTGTCATAAAACGCACTGTGTTGAAATTGAGCTTTATGAGAATTCCAGACAAAGCAAAGCTGCAACTGCTCCATTGAAATGCAACGAACTCCATGTTCAGAGATACTTCCATCGCCAAGGCAATTTTCAGCTAGCCTTGAAATGCAGGTCTCTTCCATCAACTTCAGCTTTAAATACATGTTAGCTAGACGGACACAGCACAGCATGTGGATGAGGCGTTCACTCAACACGAAAGGGCACAATGTTTCTTGTGTGAGACCAACTCCACTCAAGTCGCTAACCTCACACACTTACACCATTAGACCCGTTTCGCACGAAAACCCTGCTTTGTAACTCTGTGCGTATTTGGCATAAAACGCACTGTGTTGAAATTGAGCTTTATAAGATTCCAAACAAAGCAAAGCAGTAACTGCTCCATTGAAATGCAACGAACTCCACGTTCAGAGATACCTTCATCGCCAAGGCAATTTTCAGTTAGCCTTGAAATGCAAGGCTCTGGCATCAGCTCCAGCACAAAGTACATGGTAGCTATAGGGACACAAAACAGCATGTGGATGAGGCTTTTACTCAACATCAATGGGCAGAGAGTTTCTTGTGTGAGACCAACTCCACTCACGACACTAATCTCATACTCTTACACCTTTAGACCCGTTTCGCACGAAAACCCTGCTTTGTAACTCTGTGCATATTTGGCATAAAACGCACTGTGTTGAAATTGAGCTTTATAAGATTCCAGACAAAGTAAAGCAGTAACTGCTCCATTGAAATGCAATGAACTCCACGTTCAGAGATACCTTCATCGCCCAGGCAATTTTCAGCTAGCCTTGAAATGCAAGGCTCTGGCATCAGCTCCAGCACCAAGTACATGGTAACTATAGGGACACAACACAGCACGTGGATGAGGCATTATTCAACACAAAAGGGCACAATGTTTCTTGTGTGAGACTAACTCCACTCAGGTCACTAACCTCACACACCATCACCATTAGACCCGTTTCACACGAAAACCCTGCTTTGTAACTCTGTGCATATTTCGCATAAAAAGCACTGTGTTGAAATTGAGCTTTATGAGAATTCCACAAAAAGCAAAGCTGTAACTGCTCCATTGAAATGCAACGAACTCCACGTTCAGAGATACCTTCATCGCCAAGGCAATTTTCAGTTAGCCTTGAAATGCAAGGCTCTGGCATCAGCTCCAGCACAAAGTACATGGTAGCTATAGGGACACAAAACAGCATGTGGATGAGGCTTTTACTCAACACTAAATGGCACAATGTTTCTTGTGTGAGACCAACTCCACTCACGACACTAATCTCATACTCTTACACCTTTAGACCCGTTTCGCACGAAAACCCTGCTTTGTAACTCTGTGCATATTTGGCATAAAACGCACTGTGTTGAAATTGAGCTTTATAAGATTCCAGACAAAGTAAAGCAGTAACTGCTCCATTGAAATGCAATGAACTCCACGTTCAGAGATACCTTCATCGCCCAGGCAATTTTCAGCTAGCCTTGAAATGCAAGGCTCTGGCATCAGCTCCAGCACCAAGTACATGTTAACTATAGGGACACAACACAGCACGTGGATGAGGCATTATTCAACACAAAAGGGCACAATGTTTCTTGTGTGAGACCAACTCCACTCAGGTCACTAACCTCACACACCATCACCATTAGACCCGTTTCACACGAAAACCCTGCTTTGTAACTCAGTGCATATTTGGCATAAAAAGCACTGTGTTGAAATTGAGCTTTATGAGAATTCCACAAAAAGCAAAGCTGTAACTGCTCCATTGAAATGCAACGAACTCCACGTTCAGAGATACCTTCATCGCCAAGGCAATTTTCAGCTAGCCTTGAAATGCAAGGCTCTGGCATCAGCTCCAGCACCAAGTACATGTTAACTATAGGGACACAACACAGCATGTGGATGAGGCTTTATTCAACACAAAAGGGCACAATGTTTCTTGTGTGTGACCAACTCCACTCAGGTCACTAACCTCACACACCATCACCATTACACCCGTTTCGCACGAAAAAAGTTTCGTCACAGTGTGTGTAAAGGTCATAGAACGCATTGAAGTGAAAACTGGTTTATTGCGTATACACCACAAAGCAAAGATGTAACTGCTCCATTGAAATGCAACCAACTCCACGTTCAGAGAGCACTTCATCACCACGGCAATTTTCAGTTAGCTTTGAAATTGAAGGCCTTACATCAACTTCGGCTTTAAATACATGTTCGCTATACGGACTAAACAGCATGTGGATGAGGCTTTTACTCAACATCAATGTGCAGAGAGTTTCTTGTGTGAGACCAACTCCACTCAGGTCACTAACCTCACACACCATCACCATTAGACCCGTTTCGCACGAAAACCCTATTTCGTAACACTGTGCGTATTTGTCATAAAACGCACTGTGTTGAAATTGAGCTTTATGAGAATTCCACACAAAGCAAACCTGCAACTGCTCCATTGAAATGCAACGAAATTCATGTTCAGAGATACTTCCATCGCCAAGGCAATTTTCAGCTAGCCTTGAAATGCAAGGCTCTGGCATCAGCTCCAGCACCAAGTACATGTTAGCTATAGGGACACAGCACAGCTTGTGGCTGTAGCTTTCCTTCAACACGAAAGGGCACAATGTTTCTTGTGTGAGACCAACTCCACTCAAGTCGCTAACCTCACACACTTACACCATTAGACCCGTTTCGCACGAAAACCCTGTTTGGTCACACTGTGCATATTTGTCATAAAACGCACTGTTTTGAAATTGAGCTTTATGAGAATTCCAGACAAAGCAAAGCTGTAACTGCTCCATTGAAATGCAACGAACTCCACGTTCAGAGATACTTCCATCGCCAAGGCAATTTTCAGCTAGCCTTGAAATGCAGGTCTCTTCCTTCAACTTCAGCTTTAAATACATGTTAGCTATAGGGACACAACACAGCATGTGGATGAGGCTTTTACTCAACATCAATGGGCAGAGAGTTTCTTGTGTGAGACCAACTCCACTCAAGTCACTAACCTCACACACCATCACCATTACACCCGTTTCGCACGAAAACCCTGCTTTGTAACTCTGTGCGTATTTGCCATAAAACGCACTGTGTGAAAATTGAGCTTTATACGATTCCAGACAAAGCAAAGATGTAACTGCTCCATTGAAATGCAATGAACTCGACGTTTAGAGATACCTTCATCGCCAAGGCAATTTTCAGCTAGCCTTGAAATGCAGGTCTCTTCCATCAACTTCAGCTTTAAATACATGGTAGCTATACGGACACAACACAGCATGTGGATGAGGCTTTTACTCAACATCAATAGGCAGAGAGTTTCTTGTGTGAGACCAACTCCACTCACGACACTAATCTCACACACCATCACCATTAGACCCGTTTCGCACGAAAACCCTGCTTTGTAACACTGAGCATATTTGCCATAAAACGCACTGTGTTGAAATTGAGCTTTATGAGAATTCCACACAAAGCAAAGCTGCAACTGCTCCATTGAAATGCAACGAACTCCATGTTCAGAGATACTTCCATCGCCAAGGCAATTTTCAGCTAGCCTTGAAATGCAAGGCTCTGGCATCAGCTACAGCACCAAGTACATGTTAGCTATAGGGACACAGCACAGCATGTGGATGAGGCTGTTACTCACCACGAAAGACACAATGTTTCTTGTGTGAGACCAACTCCACTCAAGACACTAATCTCACACACTTACACCATTAGACCCGTTTCGCACGAAAACCCTTTTGGTCACACTGTGCATATTTGACATAAAAGGCATTGTTTTGAAATTGAGCTTTATGAGAACTCCAGACAAAGCAAAGCTGTAACTGCTCCATTGAAATGCAGTGAACTCCAGGTTCAGAGATACCTTCATCGCCAAGGCAATTTTCAGCTAGCCTTGAAATGCAGGTCTCTTCCATCAACTTCAGCTTTAAATGCATGCTAACTATACGGACACAACACAGCATGTGGATGAGGCTTTATTCAACACAAAAGGGCACAATGTTTCTTATGTGAGACCAACTCCACTCAAGTCTCTAACCTCACACACCATCACCGTTAGACCCGTTTCGCACGAAAACCCTGTTTCGTAACACAGTGCGTATTTGTCATAAAACGCACTATTTTGAAATTGAGCTTTATGAGAATTCCACACAAAGCAAAGCTGCAACTGCTCCATTGAAATGCAACGAACTCCACGTTCAGAGATACTTCCATCGCCAAGGCAATTTTCAGCTAGCCTTGAAATGCAGGTCTCTTCCATCAACTTCAGCTTTAAATACATGGTAGCTATAGGGACACAACACAGCATGTGGATGAGGCTTTTACTCAACATCAATGGGCAGAGAGTTTCTTGTGTGAGACCAACTCCACTCAGGTCACTAACCTCACACACCATCACCATTACACCCGTTTCGCACGAAAAAACTGTTTCGTCACAGTGTGTGTAATGGTCATAGAACGCATTGCAGTGAAAACCGGTTTATTGCGTATACACCACAAAGCAAAGCTGTAACTGCTCCATTGAAGTGCAACCAACTCCACGTTAAGAGAACACTTCATCACCAAGGCAATTTTCAGATAGCTTTGAAATGCAGGTCTCTTACATCAACTTTGGCTTTAAATACATGTTCGCTATACGGACTAAACAGCATGTGGATGAGGCCTTTACTCAACATCCATGGGCAGAGAGTTTCTTGTGTGAGACCAACTCCACTCAGGTCACTAACCTCACACACCATCACCATTAGACCCGTTGCGCACGAAAACCCTGTTTCGTAACACTGAGCATATTTGCCATAAAACGCACTGTGTTGAAATTGAGCTTTATGAGAATTCCACACAAAGCAAAGCTGCAACTGCTCCATTGAAATTCAACGAAATCCATGTTCAGAGATACTTCCATCGCCAAGGCAATTTTCAGCTAGCCTTGAAATGCAAGGCTCTGGCATCAGCTCCAGCACCAAGTACATGTTAGCTATAGGGACACAACACAGCATGTGGATGAGGCTTTATTCAACACAAAAGGGCACAATGTTTCTTGTGTGAGACGAACTCCACTCAGGTCACTAACCTCACACACCATCATCATTAGACCCGTTTCGCACGAAAACCCTGCTTTGTAACTCTGTGCGTATTTGGCATAAAAAGCACTGTGTTGAAATTGAGCTTTATGAGAATTCCACAAAAAGCAAAGCTGTAACTGCTCCATTGAAATGCAACGAACTCCACGTTCAGAGATACCTTCATCGCCAAGGCAATTTTCAGTTAGCCTTGAAATGCAAGGCTCTGGCATCAGCTCCAGCACAAAATACATGGTAGCTATAGGGACACAAAACAGCATGTGGATGAGGCTTTTACTCAACATCAATGGGCAGAGAGTTTCTTGTGTGAGACCAACTCCACTCACGACACTAATCTCATACACTTACGCCTTTAGACCCGTTTCGCACGAAAACCCTGCTTTGTAACTCTGTGCGTATTTGGCATAAAACGCACTGTGTTGAAATTGAGCTTTATAAGATTCCAGACAAAGCAAAGCAGTAACTGCTCCATTGAAATGCAACGAAATCCACGTTCAGAGATACCTTCATTCCCAAGGCAATTTTCAGCTAGCCTTGAAAGGCAAGGCTCTGGCATCAGCTCCAGCACCAAGTACATGTTAACTATAGGGACACAACACAGCATGTGGATGAGGCTTTATTCAACACAAAAGGGCACAATGTTTCTTGTGTGTGACCAACTCCACTCAGGTCACTAACCTCACACACCATCACCATTACACCCGTTTCGCACGAAAAAAGTTTCGTCACAGTGTGTGTAAAGGTCATGGAACGCATTGCAGTGAAAACTGGTTTATTGCGTATACACCACAAAGCAAAGATGTAACTGCTCCATTGAAGTGCAACCAACTCCACGTTCAGAGAGCACTTCATCACCACGGCAATTTTCAGCTAGCTTTGAAATTGAAGGCTCTTACATCAACTTCGACTTTAAATACATGTTCGCTATACGGACTAAACAGCATGTGGATGAGGCTTTTACTCAACATCAATGTGCAGAGAGTTTCTTGTGTGAGACCAACTCCACTCAGGTCACTAACCTCACACACCACCACCATTAGACCCCGTTTCGCACGAAAACCCTATTTCGTAACACTGAGCATATTTGCCATAAAACGCACTGTGTTGAAATTGAGCTTTATGAGAATTCCACACAAAGCAAAGCTGCAACTGCTCCATTGACATGCAACAAACTCCATGTTCAGAGATACTTCCATCGCCAAGGCAATTTTCAGCTAGCCTTGAAATTCAAGGCTCTGGCATCAGCTCCAGCACCAAGTACATGTGAGCTATAGGGACACAGCACAGCATGTGAATGAGGCTGTTACTCAACAGGAAAGGGCACAATGTTTCTTGTGTGAGACCAACTCCACTCAAGTCGCTAACCTCACACACTTACACCATTAGACCCGTTTCGCACGAAAACCCTGTTTGGTCACACTGTGCCTGTTTGTCATAAAACGCACTGTTTTGAAATTGAGCTTTATGAGAATTCCAGACAAAGCAAAGCTGTAACTGCTCCATTGAAATGCAACGAACTCCACGTTCAGAGATACTTCCATCGCCAAGGCAATTTTCAGCTAGCCTTGAAATGCAGGTCTCTTCCTTCAACTTCAGCTTTAAATACATGTTAGCTATACGGACACAACACAGCATGTGGATGAGGCTTTTACTCAAAATCAATGGGCAGAGAGTTTCTTGTGTGAGACCAACTCCACTCACGACACTAATCTCACACACCATCACCATTAGACCCGTTTCGCACGAAAACCCTGCTTTGTAACTCTGTGCGTATTTGGCATAAAACGCACTGTGTGAAAATTGAGCTTTATACGATTCCAGACAAAGCAAAGCAGTAACTGCTCCATTGAAATGCAATGAACTCCACGTTCAGAGATACCTTCATCGCCAAGGCAATTTTCAGCTAGCCTTGAAATGCAGGTCTCCTCCATCAACTTCAGCTTTAAATACATGTTCGCTATACGGACACAACACAGCATGTGGATGAGGCTTTTACTCAACATCAATAGGCAGAGAGTTTCTTGTGTGAGACCAACTCCACTCACGACACTAATCTCACACACCATCACCATTAGACCCGTTTCGCACGAAAACCCTGCTTTGTAACTCTGTGCGTATTTGCCATAAAACGCACTGTGTGAAAATTGAGCTTTATACGATTCCAGACAAAGCAAAGCAGTAACTGCTCCATTGAAATGCAATGAACTCCACGTTCAGAGATACCTTCATCGCCAAGGCAATTTTCAGCTAGCCTTGAAATGCAGGTCTCTTCCATCAACTTCAGCTTTAATTACATGGTAGCTATACGGACACAACACAGCATGTGGATGAGGCTTTTACTCAACATCAATGGGCAGAGAGTTTCTTGTGTGAGACCAACTCCACTCAGGTCACTAACCTCACACACCATCACCATTAGACCCGTTTCGCACGAATACCCTGCTTTGTAACACTGAGCATATTTGCCATAAAACGCACTGTGTTGAAATTGAGCTTTATGAGAATTTCAGACAAAGCAAAGCTGCAACTGCTCCATTGAAATGCAACGAACTCCATGTTCAGAGATACTTCCATCGCCAAGGCAATTTTCAGCTAGCCTTGAAATGCAAGGCTCTGGCATCAGCTCCAGCACCAAGTACATGTGAGCTATAGGGACACAGCACAGCATGTGAATGTAGCTTTTCTTCAACACGAAAGGGCACAATGTTTCTTGTGTGAGACCAACTCCACTCAAGTCACTAACCTCACACACCATCACCATTACACCCGTTTCGCACGAAAACCCTGCTTTGTAACTCTGTGCGTATTTGGCATAAAACGCACTGTGTTGAAATTGAGCTTTATAAGATTCCAAACAAAACAAAGCAGTAACTGCTCCATTGAAATGCAGTGAACTCCACGTTCAGAGATACCTTCATCGCCAAGGCAATTTTCAGCTAGCCTTGAAATGCAAGGCTCTGGCATCAGCTCCAGCACCAAGTACATTTTAACTATAGGGACACAACACAGCATGTGGATGAGGCTTTATTCAACACAAAAGGGCACAATGTTTCTTGTGTGAGACCAACTCCACTCAGGTCACAAACCTCACACACCATCACCATTTGACCCGTTTCGCACGAAAACCCTGCTTTGTATCTCTGTGCGTACTTGGCATAAAAAGCACTGTGTTGAAATTGAGCTTTATGAGAATTCCACAAAAAGCAAAGCTATAACTGCTCCATTGAAATGCAACGAACTCCACGTTCAGAGATACCTTCATCGCCAAGGCAATTTTCAGTTAGCTTTGAAATGCAAGGCTCTGGCATCAGCTCCAGCACAAAGTACATGGTAGCTATAGGGACACAAAACAGCATGTGGATGAGGCTTTTACTCAACACTAAATGGCACAATGTTTCTTGTGTGAGACCAACTCCACTCACGACACTAATCTCATACACTTACACCTTTAGACCCGTTTCGCACGAAAACCCTGCTTTGTAACTCGGTGCGTATTTGGCATAAAACGCACTGTGTTGAAATTGAGCTTTATGAGAATTCCAGACAAAGCAAAGCTGTAACTGCTCCATTGAAATGCAACGAACTCCACGTTCAGAGATACTTCCATCGCCAAGGCAATTTTCAGCTAGCCTTGAAATGCAGGTCTCTTCCTTCAACTTCGGCTTTAAATACATGTTCGCTATACGGACTAAACAGCATGTGGATGAGGCTTTTACTCAACATCAATGTGCAGAGAGTTTCTTGTGTGAGACCAACTCCACTCAAGTCGCTAACCTCACACACTTACACCATTAGACCCGTTTCGCACGAAAACCCTGTTTGGTCACACTGTGCATATTTGTCATAAAATGCACTGTTTTGAAATTGAGCTTTATAAGATTCCAAACAAAACAAAGCAGTAACTGCTCCATTGAAATGCAATGAACTCCACGTTCAGAGATACCTTCATCGTCAAGGCAATTTTCAGCTAGCCTTCAAATGCAAGGCTCTGGCATCAGCTCCAGCACCAAGTACATGTTAACTATAGGGACACAACACAGCATGTGGATGAGGCTTTATTCAACACAAAAGGGCACAATGTTTCTTGTGTGAGACCAACTCCACTCAAGTCACTAACCTCACACACTTGCACCATTAGACCCGTTTCGCACGAAAACCCTGCTTTGTAACTCTGTGCGTATTTGGCATAAAACGCACTG
The DNA here is from genome assembly GCF_030435755.1 of Ochotona princeps. Lineage (NCBI taxonomy): Eukaryota > Metazoa > Chordata > Mammalia > Lagomorpha > Ochotonidae > Ochotona > Ochotona princeps. Next base: position 19,412 of record NW_026696959.1, on the reverse strand, counting down.
TTTTGAAATTGAGCTTTATACGATTCCAGACAAAGCAAAGCAGTAACTGCTCCATTGAAATGCAACGAACTCCACGTTCAGAGATACCTTCATCGCCAAGGCAATTTTCAGCTAGCCTTGAAATGCAAGGCTCTGGCATCAGCTCCAGCACCAAGTACATAGTAGCTATAGGGACACAACACAGCATGTGGATGGGGCTTTATTCAACACAAAAGGGCACAATGTTTCTTGTGTGTGACCAACTCCACTCAGGTCACTAACCTCACACACCATCACCATTACACCCGTTTCGCATGAAAAAAGTTTCGTCACAGTGTGTTTAAAGGTCATAGAACGCATTGCAGTGAAAACTGGTTTATTGCGTATACACCACAAAGCAAAGATGTAACTGCTCCATTGAAATGCAATGAACTCCACGTTCAGAGATACCTTCATCGTCAAGGCAATTTTCAGCTAGCCTTCAAATGCAAGGCTCTGGCATCAGCTCCAGCACCAAGTACATGTGAGCTATAGGGACACAGCACAGCATGTGAATGTAGCTTTTCTTCAACACGAAAGGGCACAATGTTTCTTGTGTGAGACCAACTCCACTCAAGTCACTAACCTCACACACCATCACCATTACACCCGTTTCGCACGAAAACCCTGCTTTGTAACTCTGTGCGTATTTGGCATAAAACGCACTGTGTTGAAATTGAGCTTTATAAGATTCCAAACAAAACAAAGCAGTAACTGCTCCATTGAAATGCAGTGAACTCCACGTTCAGAGATACCTTCATCGCCAAGGCAATTTTCAGCTAGCCTTGAAATGCAAGGCTCTGGCATCAGCTCCAGCACCAAGTACATGTTAACTATAGGGACACAACACAGCATGTGGATGAGGCTTTATTCAACACAAAAGGGCACAATGTTTCTTGTGTGAGACCAACTCCACTCAGGTCACAAACCTCACACACCATCACCATTTGACCCGTTTCGCACGAAAACCCTGCTTTGTATCTCTGTGCGTACTTGGCATAAAAAGCACTGTGTTGAAATTGAGCTTTATGAGAATTCCACAAAAAGCAAAGCTATAACTGCTCCATTGAAATGCAACGAACTCCACGTTCAGAGATACCTTCATCGCCAAGGCAATTTTCAGTTAGCTTTGAAATGCAAGGCTCTGGCATCAGCTCCAGCACAAAGTACATGGTAGCTATAGGGACACAAAACAGCATGTGGATGAGGCTTTTACTCAACACTAAATGGCACAATGTTTCTTGTGTGAGACCAACTCCACTCACGACACTAATCTCATACACTTACACCTTTAGACCCGTTTCGCACGAAAACCCTGCTTTGTAACTCGGTGCGTATTTGGCATAAAACGCACTGTGTTGAAATTGAGCTTTATGAGAATTCCAGACAAAGCAAAGCTGTAACTGCTCCATTGAAATGCAACGAACTCCACGTTCAGAGATACTTCCATCGCCAAGGCAATTTTCAGCTAGCCTTGAAATGCAGGTCTCTTCCTTCAACTTCGGCTTTAAATACATGTTCGCTATACGGACTAAACAGCATGTGGATGAGGCTTTTACTCAACATCAATGTGCAGAGAGTTTCTTGTGTGAGACCAACTCCACTCAAGTCGCTAACCTCACACACTTACACCATTAGACCCGTTTCGCACGAAAACCCTGTTTGGTCACACTGTGCATATTTGTCATAAAATGCACTGTTTTGAAATTGAGCTTTATAAGATTCCAAACAAAACAAAGCAGTAACTGCTCCATTGAAATGCAATGAACTCCACGTTCAGAGATACCTTCATCGTCAAGGCAATTTTCAGCTAGCCTTCAAATGCAAGGCTCTGGCATCAGCTCCAGCACCAAGTACATGTTAACTATAGGGACACAACACAGCATGTGGATGAGGCTTTATTCAACACAAAAGGGCACAATGTTTCTTGTGTGAGACCAACTCCACTCAAGTCACTAACCTCACACACTTGCACCATTAGACCCGTTTCGCACGAAAACCCTGCTTTGTAACTCTGTGCGTATTTGGCATAAAACGCACTGTTTTGAAATTGAGCTTTATACGATTCCAGACAAAGCAAAGCAGTAACTGCTCCATTGAAATGCAACGAACTCCACGTTCAGAGATACCTTCATCGCCAAGGCAATTTTCAGCTAGCCTTGAAATGCAAGGCTCTGGCATCAGCTCCAGCACCAAGTACATAGTAGCTATAGGGACACAACACAGCATGTGGATGGGGCTTTATTCAACACAAAAGGGCACAATGTTTCTTGTGTGTGACCAACTCCACTCAGGTCACTAACCTCACACACCATCACCATTACACCCGTTTCGCATGAAAAAAGTTTCGTCACAGTGTGTTTAAAGGTCATAGAACGCATTGCAGTGAAAACTGGTTTATTGCGTATACACCACAAAGCAAAGATGTAACTGCTCCATTGAAATGCAATGAACTCCACGTTCAGAGATACCTTCATCGTCAAGGCAATTTTCAGCTAGCCTTCAAATGCAAGGCTCTGGCATCAGCTCCAGCACCAAGTACATGTGAGCTATAGGGACACAGCACAGCATGTGAATGTAGCTTTTCTTCAACACGAAAGGGCACAATGTTTCTTGTGTGAGACCAACTCCACTCAAGTCACTAACCTCACACACCATCACCATTACACCCGTTTCGCACGAAAACCCTGCTTTGTAACTCTGTGCGTATTTGGCATAAAACGCACTGTGTTGAAATTGAGCTTTATAAGATTCCAAACAAAACAAAGCAGTAACTGCTCCATTGAAATGCAGTGAACTCCACGTTCAGAGATACCTTCATCGCCAAGGCAATTTTCAGCTAGCCTTGAAATGCAAGGCTCTGGCATCAGCTCCAGCACCAAGTACATGTTAACTATAGGGACACAACACAGCATGTGGATGAGGCTTTATTCAACACAAAAGGGCACAATGTTTCTTGTGTGAGACCAACTCCACTCAGGTCACAAACCTCACACACCATCACCATTTGACCCGTTTCGCACGAAAACCCTGCTTTGTATCTCTGTGCGTACTTGGCATAAAAAGCACTGTGTTGAAATTGAGCTTTATGAGAATTCCACAAAAAGCAAAGCTATAACTGCTCCATTGAAATGCAACGAACTCCACGTTCAGAGATACCTTCATCGCCAAGGCAATTTTCAGTTAGCTTTGAAATGCAAGGCTCTGGCATCAGCTCCAGCACAAAGTACATGTTAACTATAGGGACACAAAACAGCATGTGGATGAGGCTTTTACTCAACACTAAATGGCACAATGTTTCTTGTGTGAGACCAACTCCACTCACGACACTAATCTCATACACTTACACCTTTAGACCCGTTTCGCACGAAAACCCTGCTTTGTAACTCGGTGCGTATTTGGCATAAAACGCACTGTGTTGAAATTGAGCTTTATGAGAATTCCAGACAAAGCAAAGCTGTAACTGCTCCATTGAAATGCAACGAACTCCACGTTCAGAGATACTTCCATCGCCAAGGCAATTTTCAGCTAGCCTTGAAATGCAGGTCTCTTCCTTCAACTTCGGCTTTAAATACATGTTCGCTATACGGACTAAACAGCATGTGGATGAGGCTTTTACTCAACATCAATGTGCAGAGAGTTTCTTGTGTGAGACCAACTCCACTCAAGTCGCTAACCTCACACACTTACACCATTAGACCCGTTTCGCACGAAAACCCTGTTTGGTCACACTGTGCATATTTGTCATAAAATGCACTGTTTTGAAATTGAGCTTTATAAGATTCCAAACAAAACAAAGCAGTAACTGCTCCATTGAAATGCAATGAACTCCACGTTCAGAGATACCTTCATCGTCAAGGCAATTTTCAGCTAGCCTTCAAATGCAAGGCTCTGGCATCAGCTCCAGCACCAAGTACATGTTAACTATAGGGACACAACACAGCATGTGGATGAGGCTTTATTCAACACAAAAGGGCACAATGTTTCTTGTGTGAGACCAACTCCACTCAAGTCACTAACCTCACACACCTGCACCATTAGACCCGTTTCGCACGAAAACCCTGCTTTGTAACTCTGTGCGTATTTGGCATAAAACGCACTGTTTTGAAATTGAGCTTTATACGATTCCAGACAAAGCAAAGCAGTAACTGCTCCATTGAAATGCAACGAACTCCACGTTCAGAGATACCTTCATCGCCAAGGCAATTTTCAGCTAGCCTTGAAATGCAAGGCTCTGGCATCAGCTCCAGCACCAAGTACATAGTAGCTATAGGGACACAACACAGCATGTGGATGGGGCTTTATTCAACACAAAAGGGCACAATGTTTCTTGTGTGTGACCAACTCCACTCAGGTCACTAACCTCACACACCATCACCATTACACCCGTTTCGCATGAAAAAAGTTTCGTCACAGTGTGTTTAAAGGTCATAGAACGCATTGCAGTGAAAACTGGTTTATTGCGTATACACCACAAAGCAAAGATGTAACTGCTCCATTGAAATGCAATGAACTCCACGTTCAGAGATACCTTCATCGTCAAGGCAATTTTCAGCTAGCCTTCAAATGCAAGGCTCTGGCATCAGCTCCAGCACCAAGTACATGTGAGCTATAGGGACACAGCACAGCATGTGAATGTAGCTTTTCTTCAACACGAAAGGGCACAATGTTTCTTGTGTGAGACCAACTCCACTCAAGTCACTAACCTCACACACCATCACCATTACACCCGTTTTGCACGAAAACCCTGCTTTGTAACTCTGTGCGTATTTGGCATAAAACGCACTGTGTTGAAATTGAGCTTTATAAGATTCCAAACAAAACAAAGCAGTAACTGCTCCATTGAAATGCAGTGAACTCCACGTTCAGAGATACCTTCATCGCCAAGGCAATTTTCAGCTAGCCTTGAAATGCAAGGCTCTGGCATCAGCTCCAGCACCAAGTACATGGTAGCTATAGGGACACAACACAGCATGTGGATGAGGCTTTATTCAACACAAAAGGGCACAATGTTTCTTGTGTGAGACCAACTCCACTCAGGTCACAAACCTCACACACCATCACCATTTGACCCGTTTCGCACGAAAACCCTGCTTTGTATCTCTGTGCGTACTTGGCATAAAAAGCACTGTGTTGAAATTGAGCTTTATGAGAATTCCACAAAAAGCAAAGCTATAACTGCTCCATTGAAATGCAACGAACTCCACGTTCAGAGATACCTTCATCGCCAAGGCAATTTTCAGTTAGCTTTGAAATGCAAGGCTCTGGCATCAGCTCCAGCACAAAGTACATGGTAGCTATAGGGACACAAAACAGCATGTGGATGAGGCTTTTACTCAACACTAAATGGCACAATGTTTCTTGTGTGAGACCAACTCCACTCACGACACTAATCTCATACACTTACACCTTTAGACCCGTTTCGCACGAAAACCCTGCTTTGTAACTCGGTGCGTATTTGGCATAAAACGCACATTGTTGAAATTGAGCTTTATGAGAATTCCAGACAAAGCAAAGCTGTAACTGCTCCATTGAAATGCAACGAACTCCACGTTCAGAGATACTTCCATCGCCAAGGCAATTTTCAGCTAGCCTTGAAATGCAGGTCTCTTCCTTCAACTTCGGCTTTAAATACATGTTCGCTATACGGACTAAACAGCATGTGGATGAGGCTTTTACTCAACATCAATGTGCAGAGAGTTTCTTGTGTGAGACCAACTCCACTCAGGTCACTAACCTCACACACCATCACCATTAGACCCGTTTCGCACGAAAACCCTGTTTCGTAACACTGTGCATATTTGTCATAAAACGCACTGTTTTGAAATTCAGGTTTAAGAGAATTCCACACAAAGCAAAGCTGCAACTGCTCCATTGAAATGCAACGAACTCCACGTTCAGAGATACTTCCATTGCCAAGACAATTTTCAGCTAGCCTTGAAATGCAGGTCTCTTCCATCAACTTCAGCTTTAAATACATGTTAGCTATACGGACACAACACAGCATGTGGATGAGGCTTTTACTCAACATCAATAGGCAGAGAGTTTCTTGTGTGAGACCAACTCCACTCAGGTCACTAACCTCACACACCATCACCATTACACCCGTTTCGCTCGAAAAAACTGTTTCGTCACAGTGTGTGTAATGGTCATAAAACGCATTGCAGTGAAAACCGGTTTATTGCGTATACACCACAAAGCAAGGCTGTAACTGCTCCATTGAAGTGCAACCAACTCCACGTTCAGAGAACACTTCATCACCAAGGCAATTTTGGGATAGCTTTGAAATGCAGGTCTCTTACATCAACTTCGGCTTTAAATACATGTTCGCTATACGGACTAAACAGCATGTGGATGAGGCCTTTACTCAACATCCATGGGCAGAGAGTTTCTTGTGTGAGACCAATTCCACTCAGGTCACTAACCTCACACACCATCACCATTAGACCTGTTGCGCACGAAAACCCTGTTTCGTAACACTGAGCATATTTGCCATAAAACGCACTGTGTTGAAATTGAGCTTTATGAGAATTCCAGACAAAGCAAAGCTGCAACTGCTCCATTGAAATGCAACGAACTGCATGTTCAGAGATACTTCCATCGCCAAGGCAATTTTCAGCTAGCCTTGAAATGCAAGGCTCTGGCATCAGCTCCAGCACCAAGTACATGTTAGCTATAGGGACACAACACAGCATGTGGATGAGGCTTTATTCAACACAAAAGGGCACAATGTTACTTGTGTGTGACCAACTCCACTCAGGTCACTAACCTCACACACCATCACCATTACACCCGTTTCGCACGAAAACACAGTTTCGTCACAGTGTGTGTAATGGTCATAGAACGCATTGCAGTGAAAACTGGTTTATTGCTTATATACCACAAAGCAAAGCTGTAACTGCTCCATTGAAGTGCAACCAACTCCACGTTCAGAGAGCAATTCATCACCAAGGCAATTTTCAGTTAGCTTTGAAATGCAAGGCCCTTATATCAACTTCGGCTTTAAATTCATGGTAGCTATACGGACTAAACAGCATGTGGATGAGGCTTTATTCAACACACAAGGGCACAATGTTTCTTGTGTGAGACCAACTCCACTCAGGTCACTAACCTCACACACCATCACCATTAGACCCGTTTCGCACGAAAACCCTGCTTTGTAACTCTGTGCGTATTTGGCATAAAACGCACTGTGTTGAAATTGAGCTTTATGAGAATTCCACAAAAAGCAAAGCTGTAACTGCTCCATTGAAATGCAACGAACTCCACGTTCAGAGATACCTTCATCGCCAAGACAATTTTCAGTTAGCCTTGAAATGCAAGGCTCTGGCATCAGCTCCAGCACAAAGTACATGGTAGCTATAGGGACACAAAACAGCATGTGGATGAGGCTTTTACTCAACAGTAAATGGCGTAATGTTTCTTGTGTGAGACCAACTCCACTCACGACACTAATCTCATACACTTACACCTTTAGACCCGTTTCGCACGAAAACCCTGCTTTGTAACTCTGTGCGTATTTGGCATAAAACGCACTGTGTTGAAATTGAGCTTTATAAGATTCCAGACAAAGCAAAGCAGTAACTGCTCCATTGAAATGCAATGAACTCCACGTTCAGAGATACCTTCATCGCCAAGGCAATTTTCAGCTAGCCTTGAAATGCAAGGCTCTGGCATCAGCTCCAGCACCAAGTACATGTTAACTATAGGGACACAACACAGCATGTGGATGAGGCTTTATTCAACACAAAAGGGCACAATGTTTCTTATGTGTGACCAACTCCACTCAGGTCACTAACCTCACACACCATCACCATTACACCCGTTTCGCACGAAAAAAGTTTCGTCACAGTGTGTGTAATGGTCATAGAACGCATTCCAGTGAAAACTGGTTTATTGCGTATACACCACAAAGCAAATCTGTAACTGCTCCATTGAAGTGCAACCAACTCCACATTCAGAGAGCACTTCATCACCACGGCAATTTTCAGTTAGCTTTGAAATTGAAGGCTCTTACATCAACTTCGGCTTTAAATACATGTTCGCTATACGGACTAAACAGCATTTGGATGAGGCTTTTACTCAACATCAATGTGCAGAGAGTTTCTTGTGTGAGACCAACTCCATTCAGGTCACTAACCTCACACACCATCACCATTAGACCCGTTTCGCACGAAAACCCTGCTTTGTAACTCTGTGCGTATTTGCCATAAAACGCACTGTGTGAAAATTGAGCTTTATACGATTCCAGACAAAGCAAAGCAGCAACTGCTCCATTGAAATGCAACGAACTCCACGTTCAGAGATACCTTCATCGCCAAGGCAATTTTCAGCTAGCCTTGAAATGCAAGGCTCTGGCATCAGCTCCAGCACCAAGTACATGTTAGCTATAGGGACACAACACAGCTTGTGGCTGTAGCTTTTCTTCAACACGAAAGGGCACAATGTTTCTTGTGTGAGACCAACTTCACTCAAGTCACTAAACTCACACACTTACACCATTAGACCCGTTTCGCACGAAAACCCTGCTTTGTAACTCTGTGCGTATTTGGCATAAAATGCACTGTGTTGAAATTGAGCTTTATAAGATTCCAAACAAAGCAAAGCAGTAACTGCTCCATTGAAATGCAATGAACTCCACGTTCAGAGATACCTTCATCGCCAAGGCAATTTTCAGCTAGCCTTGAAATGCAAGGCTCTGGCATCAGCTCCAGCACCAAGTACATGTTAACTATAGGGACACAACACAGCACGTGGATGAGGCATTATTCAACACAAAAGGGCACAATGTTTCTTGTGTGAGACTACCTCACTCAGGTCACTAACCTCACACACCATCACCATTAGACCCGTTTCACACGAAAACCCTGCTTTGTAACTCTGTGCATATTTCGCATAAAAAGCACTGTGTTGAAATTGAGCTTTATAAGAATTCCACAAAAAGCAAAGCTGTAACTGCTCCATTGAAATGCAACGAACTCCACGTTCAGAGATACCTTCATCGCCAAGGCAATTTTCAGTTAGCCTTGAAATGCAAGGCTCTGGCATCAGCTCCAGCACAAAGTACATGGTAGCTATAGGGACACAAAACAGCATGTTGATGAGGCTTTTACTCAACACTAAATGGCACAATGTTTCTTGTGTGAGACCAACTCCACTCACGACACTAATCTCATACTCTTACACCTTTAGACCCGTTTCGCACGAAAACCCTGCTTTGTAACTCTGTGCATATTTGGCATAAAACGCACTGTGTTGAAATTGAGCTTTATAAGATTCCAGACAAAGTAAAGCAGTAACTGCTCCATTGAAATGCAATGAACTCCACGTTCAGAGATACCTTCATCGCCAAGGCAATTTTCAGCTAGCCTTGAAATGCAAGGCTCTGGCATCAGCTCCAGCACCAAGTACATGTTAACTATAGGGACACAACACAGCATGTGGATGAGGCTTTATTCAACACAAAAGGGCACAATGTTTCTTGTGTGTGACCAACTCCACTCAGGTCACTAACCTCACACACCATCACCATTACACCCGTTTCGCACGAAGAAAGTTTCGTCACAGTGTGTTTAATGGTCATAGAACGCATTGCAGTGAAAACTGGTTTATTGCGTATACACCACAAAGCAAAGATGTAACTGCTCCATTGAAGTGCAACCAACTCCACGTTCAGAGAGCACTTCATCACCACGGCAATTTTCAGTTAGCTTTGAAATTGAAGGCCTTACATCAACTTCGGCTTTAAATACATGTTCGCTATACGGACTAAACAGCATGTGGATGAGGCTTTTACTCAACATCAATGTGCAGAGAGTTTCTTGTGTGAGACCAACTCCACTCAGGTCACTAACCTCACACACCATCACCATTAGACCCGTTTCGCACGAAAACCCTATTTCGTAACACTGTGCGTATTTGTCATAACACGCACTGTGTTGAAATTGAGCTTTATGAGAATTCCACACAAAGCAAAGCTGCAACTGCTCCATTGAAATGCAACGAAATCCATCTTCAGAGATACTTCCATCGCAAAGGCAATTTTCAGCTAGCCTTGAAATGCAGGTCTCTTCCTTCAACTTCAGCTTTAAATACATGTTAGCTATAAGGACACAACACAGCCCGTGGATGAGGCATTATTCAACACAAAAGGGCACAATGTTTCTTGTGTGAGACCAACTCCACTCAGGTCACTAACCTCACACACCATCACCATTACACCCGTTTCTCACGAAAAAAGTTTCGTCACAGTGTGTGTAATGGTCATAGAACGCATTGCAGTGAAAACTGGTTTATTGCGTATACACCACAAAGCAAAGATGTAACTGCTCCATTGAAGTGCAACCAACTCCACGTTCAGAGAGCACTTCATCACCACGGCAATTTTCAGTTAGCTTTGAAATTGAAGGCCTTACATCAACTTCGGCTTTAAATACATGTTCGCTATACGGACTAAACAGCATGTGGATGAGGCTTTTACTCAACATCAATGTGCAGAGAGTTTCTTGTGTGAGACCAACTCCACTCAGGTCACTAACCTCACACACCATCACCATTAGACCCGTTTCGCACGAAAACCCTATTTCGTAACACTGTGCGTATTTGTCATAACACGCACTGTGTTGAAATTGAGCTTTATGAGAATTCCACACAAAGCAAAGCTGCAACTGCTCCATTGAAATGCAACGAAATCCATGTTCAGAGATACTTCCATCGCCAAGGCAATTTTCAGCTAGCCTTGAAATGCAAGGCTCTGGCATCAGCTCCAGCACCAAGTACATGTTAGCTATAGGGACACAGCACAGCTTGTGGCTGTAGCTTTCCTTCAACACGAAAGGGCACAATGTTTCTTGTGTGAGACCAACTCCACTCAAGTCGCTAACCTCACACACCATCACCATTAGATCCGTTTCGCACGAAAACCCTGCTTTGTAACTCTGTGCGTATTTGGCATAAAACGCACTGTGTTGAAATTGAGCTGTATGAGAATTCCAGACAAAGCAAAGCTGCAACTGCTCCATTGAAATGCAACGAACTCCACGTTCAGAGATACCTTCATCGCCAAGACAATTTTCAGTTAGCCTTGAAATGCAAGGCTCTGGCATCAGCTACAGCACCAAGTACATGGTAGCTATAGGGACACAACACAGCATGTGGATGAGGCTTTTACTCAACACTAAATGGCACAATGTTTCTTGTGTGAGACCAACTCCACTCACGACACTAATCTCATACACTTACACCTTTAGACCCGTTTCGCACGAAAACCCTGCTTTGTAACTCTGTGCGTATTTGCCATAAAACGCACTGTGTTGAAATTGAGCTTTATAAGATTCCAGACAAAGCAAAGCAGTAACTGCTCCATTGAAATGCAATGAACTCCACGTTCAGAGATACCTTCATCGCCAAGGCAATTTTCAGCTAGCCTTGAAATGCAAGGCTCTGGCATCAGCTCCAGCACCAAGTACATGTTAACTATAGGGACACAACACAGCATGTGGATGAGGCTTTATTCAACACAAAAGGGCACAATGTTTCTTGTGTGTGACCAACTCCACTCAGGTCACTAACCTCACACACCATCACCATTACACCCGTTTCGCACGAAAAAAGTTTCGTCACAGTGTGTGTAAAGGTCATAGAACGCATTGCAGTGAAAACTGGTTTATTGCATATACACCACAAAGCAAAGATGTAACTGCTCCATTGAAGTGCAACCAACTCCACGTTCAGAGAGCACTTCATCACCACGGCAATTTTCAGTTAGCTTTGAAATGCAAGGCTCTTACATCAACTTCGGCTTTAAATACATGTTTGCTATACGGACTAAACAGCATGTGGATGAGGCTTTTACTCAACATCAATGTGCAGAGAGTTTCTTGTGTGAGACCAACTCCACTCAGGTCACTAACCTCACACACCATCACCATTAGACCCGTTTCGCACGAAAAACCTGTTTCGTAACACTGTGCATATTTGTCATAAAACGCACTGTTTTGAAATTGAGCTTTATGAGAATTCTAGACAAAGCAAAGCTGTAACTGCTCCATTGAAATGCAACGAACTCCACGTTCAGAGATACTTCCATCGCCAAGGCAATTTTCAGCTAGCCTTGAAATGCAAGGCTCTGGCATCAGCTCCAGCACCAAGTACATGCAAGCTATAGGGACACAGCACAGCATGTGGATGAGGCGTTCACTCAACACGAAAAGGCACAATGTTTCTTGTGTGAGACCAACTCCACTCAAGTCGCTAACCTCACACACTTACACCATTAGACCCGTTTCGTACGAAAACCCTGTTTGGTCACACTGTGCATATTTGTCATAAAACGCACTGTTTTGAAATTGAGCTTTATGAGAATTCTAGACAAAGCAAAGCTGTAACTGCTCCATTGAAATGCAACGAACTCCACGTTCAGAGATACTTCCATCGCCAAGGCAATTTTCAGCTAGCCTTGAAATGCAGGTCTCTTCCATCAACTTCAGCTTTAAATACATGGTAGCTATACGGACACAACACAGCATGTGGATGAGGCTTTTACTCAACATCAATGAGCAGAGAGTTTCTTGTGTGAGACCAACTCCACTCAAGACACTAATCTCACACACCATCACCATTAGACCCGTTTCGCACGAAAACCCTGCTTTGTAACTCTGTGCGTATTTGCCATAAAACGCACTGTGTGAAAATTGAGCTTTATACGATTCCAGACAAAGCAAAGCAGTAACTGCTCCATTGAAATGCAATGAACTCCACGTTCAGAGATACCTTCATCGCCAAGGCAATTTTCAGCTAGCCTTGAAATGCAGGTCTCCTCCATCAACTTCAGCTTTAAATACATGGTAGCTATACGGACACAACACAGCATGTGGATGAGGCTTTTACTCAACATCAATGGGCAGAGAGTTTCTTGTGTGAGACCAACTCCACTCACGACACTAATCTCACACACCATCACCATTAGACCCATTTCGCACGAAAACCCTGCTTTGTAACTCTGTGCGTATTTGCCATAAAACGCACTGTGTGAAAATTGAGCTTTATACGATTCCAGACAAAGCAAAGCTGTAACTGCTCCATTGAAATGCAGTGAACTCCACGTTCAGAGATACCTTCATCGCCAAGGCAATTTTCAGTTAGCCTTGAAATGCAGGTCTCGTCCATCAACTTCAGCTTTAAATACATGGTAGCTATACGGACACAACACAGCATGTGGATGAGGCTTTATTCAACAGAAAAGGGCACAATGTTTCTTGTGTGAGACCAACTCCACTCAAGTCGCTAACCTCACACACCATCACCATTAGATCCGTTTCGCACGAAAACCCTGCTTTGTAACTCTGTGCGTATTTGGCATAAAACTCACTGTGTTGAAATTGAGCTTTATGAGAATTCCAGACAAAGCAAAGCTGCAACTGCTCCATTGAAATGCAACGAACTCCACGTTCAGAGATACCTTCATCGCCAAGACAATTTTCAGTTAGCCTTGAAATGCAAGACTCTGGCATCAGCTACAGCACCAAGTACATGGTAGCTATAGGGACACAACACAGCATGTGGATGAGGCTTTTACTCAACACTAAATGGCACAATGTTTCTTGTGTGAGACCAACTCCACTCACGACACTAATCTCATACACTTACACCTTTAGACCCGTTTCGCACGAAAACCCTGCTTTGTAACTCTGTGCGTATTTGCCATAAAACGCACTGTGTTGAAATTGAGCTTTATAAGATTCCAGACAAAGCGAAGCAGTAACTGCTCCATTGAAATGCAATGAACTCCACGTTCAGAGATACCTTCATCGCCAAGGCAATTTTCAGCTAGCCTTGAAATGCAAGGCTCTGGCATCAGCTCCAGCACCAAGTACATGTTAACTATAGGGACACAACACAGCATGTGGATGAGGCTTTATTCAACACAAAAGGGCACAATGTTTCTTGTGTGTGACCAACTCCCCTCAGGTCACTAACCTCACACACCATCACCATTACACCCGTTTCGCACGAAAAAAGTTTCGTCACAGTGTGTGTAAAGGTCATAGAACGCATTGCAGTGAAAACTGGTTTATTGCATATACACCACAAAGCAAAGATGTAACTGCTCCATTGAAGTGCAACCAACTCCACGTTCAGAGAGCACTTCATCACCACGGCAATTTTCAGTTAGCTTTGAAATGCAAGGCTCTTACATCAACTTCGGCTTTAAATACATGTTTGCTATACGGACTAAACAGCATGTGGATGAGGCTTTTACTCAACATCAATGTGCAGAGAGTTTCTTGTGTGAGACCAACTCCACTCAGGTCACTAACCTCACACACCATCACCATTACACCCGTTTCGCACGAAAACCCTGTTTCGTAACACTGTGCATATTTGTCATAAAACGCACTGTTTTGAAATTGAGCTTTATGAGAATTCTAGACAAAGCAAAGCTGTAACTGCTCCATTGAAATGCAACGAACTCCACGTTCAGAGATACTTCCATCGCCAAGGCAATTTTCAGCTAGCCTTGAAATGCAAGGCTCTGGCATCAGCTCCAGCACCAAGTACATGCAAGCTATAGGGACACAGCACAGCATGTGGATGAGGCGTTCACTCAACACGAAAAGGCACAATGTTTCTTGTGTGAGACCAACTCCACTCAAGTCGCTAACCTCACACACTTACACCATTAGACCCGTTTCGCACGAAAACCCTGTTTGGTCACACTGTGCATATTTGTCATAAAACGCACTGTCTTGAAATTGAGCTTTATGAGAATTCTAGACAAAGCAAAGCTGTAACTGCTCCATTGAAATGCAACGAACTCCACGTTCAGAGATACTTCCATCGCCAAGGCAATTTTCAGCTAGCCTTGAAATGCAGGTCTCTTCCTTCAACTTCAGCTTTAAATACATGGTAGCTATACGGACACAACACAGCATGTGGATGAGGCTTTTACTCAACATCAATGGGCAGAGAGTTTCTTGTGTGAGACCAACTCCACTCAAGACACTAATCTCACACACCATCACCATTAGACCCGTTTCGCACGAAAACCCTGCTTTGTAACTCTGTGCGTATTTGCCATAAAACGCACTGTGTGAAAATTGAGCTTTATACGATTCCAGACAAAGCAAAGCAGTAACTGCTCCATTGAAATGCAATGAATTCCACGTTCAGAGATACCTTCATCGCCAAGGCAATTCTCAGCTAGCCTTCAAATGCAGGTCTCTTTCATCAACTTCAGCTTTAAATACATGGTAACTATACGGACACAACACAGCATGTGGATGAGGCTTTTACTCAACATCAATGGGCAGAGAGTTTCTTGTGTGAGACCAACTCCACTCAGGTCACTAACCTCACACACCATCACCATTAGACCCGTTTCGCACGAAAACCCTGTTTCATAACACTGAGCATATTTGCCATAAAACGCACTGTGTTGAAATTGAGCTTTATGAGAATTCCAGACAAAGCAAAGCTGCAACTGCTCCATTGAAATGCAACGAACTCCATGTTCAGAGATACTTCCATCGCCAAGGCAATTTTCAGCTAGCCTTGAAATGCAAGGCTCTGGCATCAGCTCCAGCACCAAGTACATGTGAGCTATAGGGACACAGCACAGCATGTGAATGTAGCTTTTCTTCACGAAAGGGCACAATGTTTCTTGTGTGAGACCAACTCCACTCAAGTCACTAACCTCACACACTTACACCATTAGACCCGTTTCGCATGAAAACCCTGCTTTGTAACTCTGTGCGTATTTGGCATAAAACGCACTGTGTTGAAATTGAGCTTTATAAGATTCCAAACAAAACAAAGCAGTAACTGCTCCATTGAAATGCAATGAACTCCACGTTCAGAGATACCTTCATCGCCAAGACAATTTTCAGTTAGCCTTGAAATGCAAGGCTCTGGCATCAGCTCCAGCACCAAGTACATGTCAACTATAGGGACACAACACAGCATGTGGATGAGGCTTTATTCAACACAAAAGGGCACAATGTTTCTTATGTGTGACCAACTCCACTCAGGTCACTAACCTCACACACCATCACCATTACACCCGTTTCGCACGAAAAAAGTTTCGTCACAGTGTGTGTAAAGGTCATAGAACGCATTGCAGTGAAAACTGGTTTATTGCGTATACACCACAAAGCAAAGATGTAACTGCTCCATTGAAGTGCAACCAACTCCACGTTCAGAGAGCACTTCATCACCACGGCAATTTTCAGTTAGCTTTAAAATTGAAGGCTCTTACATCAACTTCGGCTTTAAATACATGTTCGCTATACGGACTAAACAGCATGTGGATGAGGCTTTTACTCAACATCAATGTGCAGAGAGTTTCTTGTGTGAGACCAACTCCACTCAGGTCACTAACCTCACACACCATCACCATTAGACCCGTTTCGCACGAAAACCCTGTTTCGTAACACTGTGCATATTTGTCATAAAACGCACTGTTTTGAAATTGAGCTTTATGAGAATTCCACACAAAGCAAAGCTGCAACTGCTCCATTGAAATGCAATGAACTCCACGTTCAGAGATACCTTCATTGCAAAGGCAATTTTCAGCTAGCCTTCAAATGCAAGGCTCTGGCATCAACTTCAGCTTTAAATACATGGTAGCTATACGGACACAACACAGCATGTGGATGAGGCTTTTACTCAACATCAATGGGCAGAGAGTTTCTTGTGTGAGACCAACTCCACTCAGGTCACTAACCTCACACACCATCACCATTAGACCCGTTTCGCACGAAAACCCTATTTCGTAACACTGAGCATATTTGCCATAAAACGCACTGTGTTGAAATTGAGCTTTATGAGAATTCCACACAAAGCAAAGCTGCAACTGCTCCATTGAAATGCAACGAACTCCATGTTCAGAGATACTTCCATCGCCAAGGCAATTTTCAGCTAGCCTTGAAATGCAGGTCTCCTCCATCAACTTCAGCTTTAAATACATGGTAGCTATACGGACACAACACAGCATGTGGATGAGGCTTTATTCAACACAAAAGGGCACAATGTTTCTTGTGTGAGACCAACTCCACTCAAGTCGCTAACCTCACACACCATCACCATTAGATCCGTTTCGCACGAAAACCCTGCTTTGTAACTCTGTGCGTATTTGGCATAAAACGCACTGTGTTGAAATTGAGCTTTATGAGAATTCCAGACAAAGCAAAGCTGCAACTGCTCCATTGAAATGCAACAAACTCCACGTTCAGAGATACCTTCATCGCCAAGACAATTTTCAGTTAGCCTTGAAATGCAAGGCTCTGGCATCAGCTACAGCACCAAGTACATGGTAGGTATACGGACACAACACAGCATGTGGATGAGGCTTTTACTCAACATCAATGGGCAGAGTTTCTTGTGTGAGACCAACTCCACTCAAGTCACTAACCTCACACACCATCACCATTTGACCCGTTTCGCACGAAAACCCTGCTTTGTAACTCTGTGCGTATTTGGCATAAAACGCACTGTTTTGAAATTGAGCTTTATACGATTCCAGACAAAGCAAAGCAGTAACTGCTCCATTGAAATGCAACGAACTCCACGTTCAGAGATACCTTCATCGCCAAGGCAATTTTCAGCTAGCCTTGAAATGCAAGGCTCTGGCATCAGCTCCAGCACCAAGTACATAGTAGCTATAGGGACACAACACAGCATGTGGATGGGGCTTTATTCAACACAAAAGGGCACAATGTTTCTTGTGTGTGACCAACTCCACTCAGGTCACTAACCTCACACACCATCACCATTACACCCGTTTCGCATGAAAAAAGTTTCGTCACAGTGTGTTTAAAGGTCATAGAACGCATTGCAGTGAAAACTGGTTTATTGCGTATACACCACAAAGCAAAGATGTAACTGCTCCATTGAAATGCAATGAACTCCACGTTCAGAGATACCTTCATCGTCAAGGCAATTTTCAGCTAGCCTTCAAATGCAAGGCTCTGGCATCAGCTCCAGCACCAAGTACATGTGAGCTATAGGGACACAGCACAGCATGTGAATGTAGCTTTTCTTCAACACGAAAGGGCACAATGTTTCTTGTGTGAGACCAACTCCACTCAAGTCACTAACCTCACACACCATCACCATTACACCCGTTTCGCACGAAAACCCTGCTTTGTAACTCTGTGCGTATTTGGCATAAAACGCACTGTGTTGAAATTGAGCTTTATAAGATTCCAAACAAAACAAAGCAGTAACTGCTCCATTGAAATGCAGTGAACTCCACGTTCAGAGATACCTTCATCGCCAAGGCAATTTTCAGCTAGCCTTGAAATGCAAGGCTCTGGCATCAGCTCCAGCACCAAGTACATGGTAGCTATAGGGACACAACACAGCATGTGGATGAGGCTTTATTCAACACAAAAGGGCACAATGTTTCTTGTGTGAGACCAACTCCACTCAGGTCACAAACCTCACACACCATCACCATTTGACCCGTTTCGCACGAAAACCCTGCTTTGTATCTCTGTGCGTACTTGGCATAAAAAGCACTGTGTTGAAATTGAGCTTTATGAGAATTCCACAAAAAGCAAAGCTATAACTGCTCCATTGAAATGCAACGAACTCCACGTTCAGAGATACCTTCATCGCCAAGGCAATTTTCAGTTAGCTTTGAAATGCAAGGCTCTGGCATCAGCTCCAGCACAAAGTACATGGTAGCTATAGGGACACAAAACAGCATGTGGATGAGGCTTTTACTCAACACTAAATGGCACAATGTTTCTTGTGTGAGACCAACTCCACTCACGACACTAATCTCATACACTTACACCTTTAGACCCGTTTCGCACGAAAACCCTGCTTTGTAACTCGGTGCGTATTTGGCATAAAACGCACATTGTTGAAATTGAGCTTTATGAGAATTCCAGACAAAGCAAAGCTGTAACTGCTCCATTGAAATGCAACGAACTCCACGTTCAGAGATACTTCCATCGCCAAGGCAATTTTCAGCTAGCCTTGAAATGCAGGTCTCTTCCTTCAACTTCGGCTTTAAATACATGTTCGCTATACGGACTAAACAGCATGTGGATGAGGCTTTTACTCAACATCAATGTGCAGAGAGTTTCTTGTGTGAGACCAACTCCACTCAGGTCACTAACCTCACACACCATCACCATTAGACCCGTTTCGCACGAAAACCCTGTTTCGTAACACTGTGCATATTTGTCATAAAACGCACTGTTTTGAAATTGAGGTTTAAGAGAATTCCACACAAAGCAAAGCTGCAACTGCTCCATTGAAATGCAACGAACTCCACGTTCAGAGATACTTCCATTGCCAAGACAATTTTCAGCTAGCCTTGAAATGCAGGTCTCTTCCATCAACTTCAGCTTTAAATACATGTTAGCTATACGGACACAACACAG